>NC_092794.1:12598123-12740110 GCF_918797505.1 Bemisia tabaci | reverse complement strand
CCGTGCTAAAGAAAAACGCAGTATGAAACTTAAGGCCTTGCCAAATTTCCTTTGATAAAACACGAATTTCCTGATGTACCTATGAATATTTTCTTTATAATATATATAAATTTTGCGATAATTTTGTTCGCAATTTGACCAAATGTTTTTGAAAATTGCAAGGAAAAATATTCATAACTTTCCTCAAAAAGAAACTCCTCTATCCAAGAAAATTTGGCGACTCTCTCGAGTGTTTATACGATGCTCTTCCTTAGCAAGGCAGTGTAGGCCTGATTTAATTTCGAGAGGAGAGGGGTGGACTCATTTCGTGGCTACACCATTCAATAAATCGATTTAGTCTTATCAGAATTTGATTGGCCCCTCGGAATTTTGCTACTTTTTTAAATCACGTCAAATTGCAGATCAAAGATATTATTAGAGGCATTGGAGAGGAAATCTAGTAGTTCGAAGCAGTTTTGAGAAGAACTTTGCACGATTGATTATTTATTCCATGGAATACACTAGCCGCATCTTCCCCCATAAATTCTGTTCAATGATGCAATGATTCTCTAAAGAGGGGACCTGGGGTCCCTATCACCCCCGCAAAGTTTTCAAAATGCAGCTTCTTCGAAACGGCATTTCAAGCATTTTCGGAGTGTATCTCATACATTTTTTGTTGTTTCTAAAATACAATTTCAACTTTTCATCCTTTTACTTTTGAGGCTCCGAGGAAAAAAAGTCTCGTTGTCATCCTTGGATCAGCCCTGATAACGAAGTTTCATTTTCCCTACTTAATGGTCATAAAGAGGTAAGCCAAAAAGACGTAGCACATAAATATCCTCCGGCATATACTAGGTACCAACATTTTGAATAATTGTTCCAGAAAAGGAAGTTAAAAAAGAAAAGTTAAAGAAAAATCTTGGAAAACTTTGGCAAGTGGCTGCCCTCTTTCTTTCCTTACAAGCACCGCCCTTTCCTTACTCTTTAGAGGCCTTGGAGACGCGTTGATAAATTTGACTTTTACGGTTTGGATTATGAGGGTCTCAGGGTCCCATCATTCTTCTCTAGGCCCTATTTAAATATTCGAATTCTATAAGTTTCAGTGGCGTGGCGTGCTTTGCGATATATCGATTGATCGGCCATTTAAACCTATGGAAAAGAATCGATAAACAGGGTGTTCGCAGCGAACACCTTAATAATCGATTCTTTACCATGGGTTTAAATGGCATAACAATCGATATATCGCAATTCACGCCACGCCACTAAAAAGTTTGTAATCTTGGAGCCCGCTCCTCGCTTTCGAGGCATTTAAGATACCGTCAATACCACTAAATGTTTTAGGTGTGAGTCCTAAGGAACCCAAATTTCAAATTAGCGAGCCCTGCATGAATCACGACAACAGCGGGTTAATACTCCTCTCACACGTCACACTGTATCTCATTCATTAAAACCAGTTCTCCTTCAATATCTCGATAGGCAATGTGAACGGCTTGGAAGCAGTAATAGGAACCATGAATCGATATTATCGAATGACGTAGCCACTGAATCGGTCCATGGCATGGTCTAGGAACGTTTACTCGGGTGCAATATGAAGAACTCACAAGCAGGAGGATGAGGTCTTTCTTCCCTTGGAGTTGGCCATAGTTGGCGCGCTATCAGTGCTATTTGGCCCTTGGCAGTCTGTAATATACAAACATCACGGGTCAACACAAAAACAATCAAACATCCGGCTTTAACACCCGGAGGAGTGAGTGACAGGTGGGAATATTCTAGGTTAAATTTCAAAAGTACAAAACGTGCAGTGAAAATGTCGGTCGCAATGTAAAGTTAGTGCCTGCTTAATTAGTAAAGTTTAAATGGAAAATGTCGCCCAAATTCTTCAAAAAGCGGCGGACTTTCTCAGTAATAAATATATTTTATTCCGTTTTCCTGATCGGAAATAAATTGTAAAAAATACTCTGCGATTTACTTTCAAGTGAAGTGATGTATTGTCTTGTGCAATCTTACATGCATCGGAACAAGCCCGATCAGAAAAATTTGACCCCGCGAAGGGACATTTTTACCAGTAGCGTGGCGTGGCATGCTTGCGATATCAGGGCCGAATTATTTAACTACTTGCCGCCCATGGGCCGCTAGTATTTTGCCGCCCCCTTCTCATTCGTTTTGAAACATCGATGAAAACTATCAAATGAACGTGCCAGCGGGGGAGGGGTGCATAAGACGCGTTTACTGGTGTTGAACACATTTTTTGGGAAAGCCCTGTCAACACTACTAGCAAGAGTTCACGGAACTTTGCGCGAAAGTTACGTTTCGTAAACCTATCTCTGTGTGGACAAGGCCTTCCATTCATAAGAAATGAACGAAAAAATTATGAAGGAACAAACATAAATGTGAATTAATGATTTTAACTTCCGCCGCCCTGCCTCACAGACCGTACTGTGTTTGGCGCAACGGGTGAAGTATTCACGCAGTCTTGTAGGCGCTATGCGTCTCCCGCTGATCGCACTTGGACCGGATCGGCGCGACTTAGAGAGAAACGATGACGAGGACTTGAGATGATAAGGAGAGGCCCTCGGCGCGGCGATCGGCTTGTGACACATATTAGCGCCTACAAGACTGCACAAATACTTCACGCATTCCATCAAACACAGTACGGTCATTGCGGCCAGCGTGAAACAGACAGCGCCTTCAAGAATGCATGAAAACTTCACGCATTGCGCCAAACAGTGCGATCAGCGGGAGACGCATAGCGCCTACAAGACTGCGTGAATACTTCACGCATTGCGCCAAACTTTGGGGCTCCATGATAGCCGACCAATCAGAGAGCGGCTCACTTTTTCTGTAGTAAAAGAGGGCAATACTCTCCAGTATACAAGTTACCATCCAAACTACAGAAGGAACAATTTTTTTAAGACGGCTTTTATGCGAGAGGTTCCGGATATGTTTTGTCTTCGGATCCGAATCATGTGATATGAGATACCTATCATGATCACACGAAGCCCCTCGCCTGCGCCTGTGCCCTCCTGCGCAGTTGTTGGTCGTTTGCGGATGTAGCAAGTTCCGCCCGCATGGTGTATGTACCATCTTCGTACCTTCGCACACACCGTGTTGGTGAGGATACCATCATTTGGCCGGCTAAGGGAGAACGCCGTAACAACATTCGCACGTTGCCAAATTTCCCCAATAAAATATAAGTTTTGAGGAGGATCATGAATATTTTTCATGAGATTTTCATATACCTCAGATTAAACAGCGAATGAAATTCGTAGAAAAGTTGGATGAAAAATATTCGCAAATCTCTATCAAGAGTCCTACTTCATCGAAGGAAATTTTCTAATATCTGAAAACACTTATGGCGTGGCGTTATTTTTCAGCACGGGGGGGGGGGGGATTTATATCCTTCATTCGCGTTATGGCTGAATCATGCAGGGTAACGAAGGCTTAGAGGGGCTGTAATATGTGATTGTTCATAAGAGAAGAGCCGCTAGTCCACGGACGCAAAATTGTGCGTCATTTACCAGAATGAGCTTAAATTCATCATCAGCTGCCCTCTTTCCTCTGGTGTTTTATGGTTTTTCCCGGAAATTAAGAATTGCTCTGATTTGAAATGTTGTGACTGAATTCTTAAAAATCTTGTGCAAATTAACAGGAAATTTTGAGGCACCATACCGAGTAGCTTTTTTATCAAAAAAAATTGTGAGAGAAATTCTTCACCATATTTTCCTCTAAACTCAGTAAAATTGATACAAAACCGTATACACTAAATGACAGTCCTTTCTAGCCATACTGGTTAAAATATTAAAAATTGTTTCGTTTGCTTGGCAAAATTCTGCCTCGCGGGTAGAAAGCCAATCGCAAGAAGATTCGATCCTAAAAGATGATTTCTCTTGACAATGGTAAGAAATTACACATTATGGAAAATGTATCATCTACTTGATTGTTCAAAATGTTGTCGTGACTGATGCTTTTTGAGGAACAAATAAATTTCGATTTATTGGGGAATCAATTCATCATTTCCCCACGAAATAACGTAACTCCATTTTAATGTTGCCAAATTTTCCCTCGCAAAGTGCAGTACCTACCAGAAGAATCTTGCGGATTCTTAACTGAAAATTCCACCGATTTTTCCTCAGATTTCAGGCCAAAATCAAACAAATTTCGGATAAAAATTGGTATGGTGCACTTAATTTAAATAAAATTTATGTTTGAGTCAATTTGGCAACCTCGGGATGGAGTTACGTTCCTCCGTCCGGGAACGTCGAGTTATGACTTTTTTTTTTTTTTTTTTACCACTTAGTAGCCACAGGGTAATCCGCGCTTTTAGTCCGGCCCCCTCCGTCCTACTGAGCAACAGTCCAGCAACATGACATGAGTCTCCGCGCAGAGAAAACGCGTAAGTACTAAGTCAGTGACTACGAGAAGGTACTTTTTGGTACTGAAATAGGCACTTAAATTTCGGTGTCTCACACGCAAATACAACTCATAACGCCACCTCTTTGTTGGAAGGATATTGTATACCTCAGGTGTAAATGAAGAGAGTTTGCGATCAAATAATAACGATGATTCCTGTAGACATTTGAAACGAGTCGGAGCGAACTTTCATGTGTCGGTATTGTATGATTCGTTTCCATGACGACGATCCAAACATTCTCGTACTTCATGAGCAACTTTCAAAGATCAATAATGAGTACGTATCTGTTTATTCCTCCATGCACTTTTCTCTAATTATCGCGATCATTATCGAGAGTGCCTCGCACTAAAAGAAGGTGACTGGTTCGCAAAACCAGAAATTGGGGGCTTTGAAGATAAGTCGCATAAGTGCAGTTTCTGCCATTTCAAAATATACGTGTTTGAAGTTTCAAATTTACATGGAGCCTTATGGCGGAAAGAAAGTTTCAACTCACTTTTTGATGCTTTAAAGTTGGATTTTAATTGTGAATTTTTCACAGACCATACTTTCAAACTAGATTTAGTCGAATTCATGAATGTCTCAATTTTTTTCAAAAACCACTCTTATGTGCCTTGTCCTCCAAGCCCCTCATCTGAAGTTGATGCATTTGCGTAGAAAATTTCCATTTAGCATAAAAACGTCCATTCACCCCTTCCATTCCCAACATCTTTCGATTAGAGTCGGTGATTTGATGCGACTTTTAAGGAAGGGTAATTAGATTTTCATCGAACGTGTTGATGGTTTTATCAGCTAAAATAAGTGTAAACCCACATTTTTTTCTTTTTCTGGGAAAGCTTCAACTTCAAACATTGCAAGGATAAGACGAGACGTCTCTCCTGAAACTTGCGTTAAAAATTCGTTGATCTTCGCCTAGCGTCGGCGCAGTGACCGTTGAGGGTTTGCGAAGCTCTTGTTTCCAGACCCTTGAGACAGCGACGGTGTAGGTGCTTTTATCAATATTCATGCATCATTTAACCAGCGGAACATCTCTGGTCCACTGAATCGGAAATGGCTTCAGAATTAAACTCCTTTCTTTGGGATCCTCTGCACCAAGCTGAAGGCTTTTATCGACGATCTAACATTCAACGACTACGCGCTTTGCTATATTTATACAGATTCCTGTAACGTATCGGGTAAGATACCGGGGAAGTCAAATCGCCAAGTTAAGAACTGAATCGGTTGATGTTAGAATCTAACATGACCAGTTGCTGATGAGCTTCAAAGTCTGTAGTGATGGTTCAATTTCACCGGGAAAAACTGGATTGCTGAGATAACAATTAAATTGTCAAAAAATATGTCCAACATGTTCAAATGTATAGTTTACAATAGTGGAAAGCTAATTTAACCACGGGGGTGGTAAAGTTGGCATTTTTCTATTATAAAATGTACCTAGGCACATGTCGGACACTTTTTAACTACGAAATTGTTAAATCAGAAATTTCATTTTTTCCCTCGTTCAGGGATCGTTAAGTTTGAGAGACATGTGAGGGTCTTGGAGAACAAGGTGCATAAATGCAGTTTTTGCTATTTCGAGAAATAAGTGTTTGAAGTATCGAAATTACATCGATCCTTAAGGCAGGAAGAAAGTCTAAACTGACTTGTTGATGCTTCAAAAATTGATATTTGGCAGCTAATTTTTCTCAGAATGTGCATTGAGATTAGTTTTACTTGAAATAATTAATATCTCAATGTTTTCAAAAATTGCACTTATGCGCCTTTTCCTCTATCCCCCTCATATGTAGGTTTCACATATAAGTCGATGTTAAAACCCAATATATCCTCCAATGAGGGAATAATATCGTTCAGAGCCGAAATCGACACCACCCTCGATTTTTGTAACTCTAGCGTATTTTGACAGATGTAGGTCTACATTCAGTGAAAATAATGGATGTTGGCCGGTTATCGAAACCCAAAACCCAACCCCAAATTCATTTGGTAAAATAAATAGCCGTAAACATGGGTCTGACGGCCCAGGACGCCCATCTCTGACCATTTTCGTCTCTCGTCCAGAACTGGAAAGGGTACTAAAATGTCAGAACGTTAACGCTAGTTAACGTCTCTTACACTGCAAAAACATATTCAAATCGCAGTCTGATTATAGTGCCGATTATTATTTTTAAGTGCTCGGTCAAAAATCGACACTTAGGTCGATGCAAAATCCCCATAAAAAATCATAACTCACCGCTTTCAGACCCATATTTTCTGCAATATCTGTATATTTTCCAAAAAGATTTGATGAGCGGCCAAAATCAATTGAAATTTTTTTAATATTGGCCTTCTACTGTCGCAAAACATTGGACTCACAAAAATCTAGATTAAGACACACTTCGCGTGCTTTGCGATACATCGATTGATCTGCCATTTAAACCTATGAAAATGGACCGATAAACAAAGATGTGCGCAACTAACACCTTAATCGATTCTTTACCGCAGCTTTAAATGGAGAAATATTGATAGTCGATCATGCACGCCTCTCAACTGACTTCAACCCTAAGATCAGGCTGATTTCAACCTTTCACGACATCCTTCCTTGCAAGAACGCGGTTCATGGCACCTATAATCAGTATTTTAAGGAGTGTCTGCGCTCCGCGACCACTCCGGAATTCCAAATGTTGCTTTTTTAAAAAAAATAAGAGCCTGCGAATTCCTTAGCTACTATAATCTGGATATTGGTCTGCAGTGAACATCAATGCCACCGTCTTCCGGAGATAAACCGAAGATGACGATTTGATAAAATTTCAAATTGGACAACTTCTTTCAGCGAACAGGGCAGGAAGGTTAAAATCTAATATGAGTGCAACTGTCACTTACTTTGGGGCACTCAAAAACACGATCGGAAAGGGGGAACGGGAGGATACAAAAGGGCAAAGACGATACGAAAGAGAGGGACAGAGAGACGTGGACCTGGCCGACTTGATATCGTCGCCTCCCTGACGAAAGAGCGTAACTGAATTGTAGGGCGAGTCGTGTTATCAATTTAACGTTATGCATCTAGGGGCTCATGTAGTAATGGAGATACGTCCTTACGTCGAAGGAGCGAAGACTGCACACCCGCGCCACAGAAAAGCGCCGTGTGAACAATATTTCCTGATAAAGTACGCTTTATTAACAATTTTCCTTGAAATTTTCGGAAATAAAAGCTTTGATTTTACTTAAAATGCGACGAGAAATGTTTGCAGATAATCCAGAGAACCAATATCCGTTGCCATGGATACCAATGGTCATCAAGAACATCGAGTTCAGGGAACCTCCCCTCGTGCGTTCACATAAATGTTTAAAATTTCACCTTTAAAAGACGCAATTTCTTGGTATTTTTATAAAAAATTTGAAAGGACATTAGCGCCCTATATACATTACTCCGCTGATTCTATCATCTGTAAATTATCCTATGTTTCTCCTATCTATCGAGGGAAGAAAAAAGTCTCGAAATTTGTATTTTCTTGTCTAATATTATTGTGATTTGGAGCGATTTCTCTTCTCTTATTCCCCTCGAAATTCAAAGTTTGGTGACTCGCAGAGTTTGGCGCCACAAACTGCAGCTTATTCAGCCTGAGCTGGAATCGGGCCTAGAAATGAGGTTATAGAACATGACTGTCATCTTGTGGCGTAGCGGTGTGGGTACATTATCGGATGATGGGTGGAGGGGGGGGGAGGGCTTGGCTCGAGCGCCACCCCTCGTGTCTTCGAGTACCCATCAGTGCGTCATTAAGATGGCGGCAGACGTCGACGATGTCTCGACTTCCTTTTACGAACCTTGCCGCGCCGAGCCACACTCTGACGTTGCCAGGGACGACGACAACCCCAACAAGCAAATACACGTCCAACGGGCTAGCCGCAAACCAAGATTGAAAGTGCAATTGAAGGGTATCACAGATGAGAGACATCTTCAAAACAAATGGAAAATTGTCTCGGCGTTAGCTTTGGGAGAACGCCAATCACAAGATCTCATAGCTTTCATAAAAATGTTCACCGTCAAAAATAATTTTCGCGATTACCGAAATTCTCTCGGGATGTTGCGTGACACGTTGGGCACGTGGAACCGACACAACAGTATTCCCGTGGCGTGAGGAACGTAGCCAGGGTTTTTTGGGGGAGAGGGGTGAGGAGGTTTGACCGACAGGGTAGGGGGTCTGGGAGAGAATTCTTTACTAAGAATAATTTTCCAGTTACAGTCATTTGGAAATCTCTTCATAGATTTCAAAGTGCCAGGCGTTTCTTTGAAATAACAAAAATACCGTATGAAATTAAGAGATTTCTTGGTAACTCGATGAGATCTATTATTATCTTGTCCGATAATGATTAATTGGAATTCATACTGATTCAACATACAATTTTTCTCCTTCTTTCATTCTGTAATTGCGTCTTATGGGCTATGTGGCGCCATGTCAGGCTCGGGCTCATAAGGCCGACTCCGGCAACGTGACGTCAAACACTGACGTCAACTGTCATCAATTGCCTTCAAAATAATTTGCCCTCAAAATACATAATGATTGTGACCAAACTTTTGGCTAGGAACATATTTTATACCTACTCCTCCAGGGTTTTTTTTTTTTTTTATTTCCGACGAAAATCGCCTGTTTTTTCGCATGTTCTTTAGCACCGTGAGAACCAACACGCGAGAAAAGGTCGACGCGTTACGCGCCAACCCCTGCATTCGATTTAATAACAGCCTGAAAAATTCCATAAAAGTTGAAATTTTTCCAACCTTCCGGTCAAAATTACATTTAAAATTTTATTTGTTTTCTTCTCAGGAAAAATATTTATAGATATTTTTAGGAATCATCTTTTCTCAGGGCAAAATGCGGCGGCATTCGGATTTCCATTTGACGTGCTGATCACGGTGGTACACGGCAGGGTGTTTCTTCAAGTTACGGCCTCAACTTTGAGGATTTGATTTGAGCCTCAGAGATGAATTCCTTATGAACGTTCTAGTATATTTTCAGGTGAGCCCTTATTTTCCTTATTCAAATGCAGTTTGCTAGGGAAAATTCGGAAGCATTGAAATATAGTTACGTCCTTCTTGAGGGAAACGACAATATGACCGAATCAAGAATGACCATCGACATCGGGACGCTTCAATCAGAGGAAAATGGAATCGCTCTTATCGGTGTCGTAGATCCACATTAAAGTTGACACCCCGTCACCTTCCGTCCAAAGTATCACAAGCGCCAAGCGCCGTTTAAAAATTTCCGTTGCCATTTTATTTCCTTACAGAGAAATTGTTGTTTGAACCTATTTGAAAATTTCACTGGATTTTGTCGGCAGCACAATGAAAATTCAGTGCAATTTTCGGACAGTTTCGTTGAATGATTTCTCTATAAAAAAGACCCTTAAAAATAGTAAAAAAAACCCTCAACCCTATGAGATCTTGTCACAAAATTAGTATGTATCTAAAAAAAATTTAAAAAATAAGAGAGGGGGGGGGGATATTAATCTCTCGACCATTAAAAAAGGAGAAAAGAAAAGTAACTCTCACTCTGTCTGTCTTTTCCGTTTCAAACCTCAAAATGTCTGATATCATTTGAGATCAAGATTTTTTAAGGGCACGTACGAAGCCCCTGAACTACAACGAGCGAAGAGGCCAAAGTATCACAAGCGCCATGCGACGTTTAAAAATTTCCGCCGCCATTTTACTTTTTTAGAGAGAAATTGTTGGTTGAATCTGCTTGAAAATTTCACTGAATTTTGTGGGCAGCACGAAGAGAATTCAGTGAAATCTTCTGACAGCTATATTGGACAATTTCTCTATAAAAAAATAAAATGACGGCGGACGTTCTTAAACGTTGCATGGCTCTTTGCACTGAAAAAAAAAAATCTCGGTGTATTTACTAAGAAAATGGTAAAATTACCAAGAATTCAGGGTTCTATTTGATCCCAGTTTTTTCTTGGTAAAATTACCATTAATGGAATTGGTAATATTACCGAGAAATCTCGGTAAAATTATTGAACTTTCTCGGTATTTACTAGACCTTGGTAAAAACGCCAATATTTTTTATAGACTGTGGTATAATTACGGAGATAGAATGGCAAAGTTACCGAGAATAGATTACCGATGAAAGTGGTATTCTTACCTGAAAAAACAGTAAAAATACCGGTTATTAGGTAAGCTTACCAGTCTGTCTTGGTAAAATTACCAATATTTAGTAAAAAAAAGTGAGATGGTTGAGGTGCCAACGGACCTTGGTAAAAACGCCGAGAATTTTTTTTCAGTGTGTGATACTTTGCCCGGAAGGTGACGACATGTTCTCGTTGGAGTCATGGTCGAGCCGTTTCCACCGAGAAGAGGGCCGTGCGCGGCCGGGGCCGGCGAGTGACGGGCGATGGAGGGGGTGAGCGACGGGCACTCCAGTCAGGGTCGCAGGGAGGGTCGACGCTTACTCATGGCCGGGGGAGGGAGGGGGTACCGAGAGCGGGCGCCGGGGGTGCCACAGGAGGCGCTTCGACGCAGACAATAGTAAAGCTCAACCCTCCACAATCGTGCTTTCCCTTCGACGAACGCCTCTCAGCCCCGCGTATCCAGTTAGGAACAACGGCGTATGGACATACATACGTGGCGAAATTCCCTTCGATGAATCATGAATTTCCACGGGGACTGGTGAATATTTTTCACCAAATTTTCCAGGGAATCCTCGTTACCATTTAATCTGAAGTATGTGAAAATTTCAAGGGAAAATATTCATAACTCTCCCCGAGGATTAACATTTTATCGGCGGAAATGTGGCAATGTTGGAGTGGTCATGCGGCATTTTTGTGGTGCTTCGTGAGAGGTGCCAGCCGGTCTGTAGTTTCTTAGGGGTTATTCGAGGTCATGGGTGAAAACGAAATGAGGCACTGGATAGTTTTTATCGAGCGTGCACCGAAAAAAAATGAAGTTGATTTAACATGTTGGATGTAAAAAAAGTGTGCGAGACTTTATAAAATGCTGAGATACCCACTATAGCAGTTGGTTTTACATCTTGGAATTGCTAAAGTAACAGCTGTAACGGGTATTTCAGCATTTTGTAAAGTCTCGCACTCTTTTTTTATATCCAGTATGTTAAATCAACTTCACTTTTTTTTCGGTGTGGAGAAGAATTTCATTGGAATCGGAAGTACTAGCGTAAAACATTTCCAGCAAAAACTCTGTGTGATAGAATTAAAGTCTCAGTATATCTCCGCCCAAGAGATGGGCACAGAGCTGCCTTTCATCCCCGGAGAATTAAGTGATCTCTCTCATCGGCATCATATTACTGTTTTAGAGGCTAGACAAACAGGGTCACGGCCCTAGTCAGAAGGCAGAAGAAGAAGAAGAAGTATATCTTCGGAAGCCCTGATAAGATGTGTATTTTAAGTATTTTCTCTTCTTGGCAAAATATTATACATTTTAGAGGTCATTTTACATAGACACATGTGGACGTCCGTCCATAAAAAACTAAAAGCTCACCCAAAATTCGCCGTCCCTTTGGCGCGAGGGCGTATCTCGATTTCTGAATGAGCCCCAGAAACAGCGCATAGGCGGCAAAGATAAATTGGACTACATTTTGCCATTTGGAACTATAAATTCTAGCCCGGTTTAAAACGACGTATGTGCCATTATTTTCCCTATGCACATAAGTGTTTTCCCAGAAGAGCCAGAATTTATAGTTCCAAATTGCAAAATGTAGTTCAATTAACTAAGTGATACCACAATTTCGAATTTTGTGTGCCCGCTTTTGCCTTCCTCATGAACTGAAGGCGGAACGCCGATATTATTCTTTCTGACTGAACGCATCGGTTACCTGCTGCCATTTTTCCTACCACGAGGATTTCTCTCCTTTTTTTTCTTTCTTTATAGATGCTAAAGCACTGCTTTAAAATACATGTACAATACTACTATTACTTCCTTTTTTTCTTTCATTCATTCTTATTTGTCTTTATATTCTAATTCGGTATACACTACTATTACGAAATTCGGTAGAGGAAGACCTTCCGACTGCGGTTAAAAATGTATCTCTGCGTTGGTAGATGAAAAATTCGAGTTATACAGAAGGGAAGATCTACTCCCCTAAAATCAACAGAAATACAAACCAACTTACATGCGATGACCCCAATATTACTACAAAAATTCTGAAACTCTTCACCTCTCTTAATTTAAAAATCTAAATTTTCGTATATACTCCCATTTTCAAAATTCTATGTAAAGACATTAATAGCCTGTGACGCTGAACGTCTTAAAATATACTAACTAACTAACTCTTCTTCAACCTCATATTTTAGCAGCACAGTGGCCTCCATTTTAGAGCCTCTTGCGCCTCTGAAAATTCACTTTAAACAATATCAGTCGGACCGTCGTGTTACACAGCTCTCTCGGGACAGTGGGAATTTCTGCTGTCTAGTCGGGAAAGGCATCCATTTCTTCGCACCACGTGTTCTCTCACGACCCTAAGATTTTGCGAATGGGGGCGGAATCTGCTGTTTTAGGGAGATATTCAAATCCGATCAGCGAAATCTCGAGGAAAACTAGTTTTTGTAAATCGCCCTCTTGGGTAACACGACGTGCTTACTGTGTTACTGTGCGATGGGCGCACACGCGACGAACTGCGGCGCGGCGTGGAGTGGCGGCCCAGCGGCGCACGAACTGTGTCATCGATTCACCATTCGACATTCACAACCAGTCAACCCAAGCATTGACCTCCATTTCTTCCCCTCTCCCCTCGCAACTCCCAAAACCTTAAGGCTCCCGCACTTTCCGATGCGTTAATCCCTGAGGCTCCGCTAGCACAGAGCCCAAAAATTTCGGGGTCCAGTAGGCCGCTGAGGGGTCCATGGAACCCGAGGGGTCCATGAATGGAATAACGTCAGGATTCCGAGGAGCACTGAAAAAAAATTCTCGGCGTTTTTACCAAGGTCCGTTGGTACCTTTACCATCTCACTTTTTTTTACCAATTATTGGTAATTTTACACAGACCGACTGGGTAGGCTTACCTAAAAACCGATATTTTTACTGTTTTTTTAAGGTAAGAATACCGCACTTTTATTGGTAATCAATTCCCGGTAACTTTGCCATTTTATCTCGGTAATTCTACCACAGTCGATAAAAAATATTGGCGATTTTAGCAAGGTCCAGTAAAATTACCGAGAAAGCTCAATCATTTTACTGAGATTTCTCGGTAAAATTACCAATCCCATAAATAGTAATTTTACCAAGAAAAAACTGGGATAAAATAGAACCCTGAATTCTTGGTAATTTTACCCCTTTCTTAGTAAATACACCGAGATTATTTTTTCAGTGAGGAGGCCAAGGTGTATCTGACATGTACGTTGTACCTGACGCTGAGGTGAGGGGAGGCAAGCTGAACTTGACACCAGAGGCTCATTCCTTTCATCCCTTGAAAATACTAAATCTTTTAGTTCGAGTTTCGTTCCTTTAGAATTTAAAAGCCTACACCGCGCACTATACTGCCGTGCTAAGGAAGAATGTCGTATGTACCTTCAGGCGTTGCCAAAGTTCCTCTGATAAAATAAGAATTTCTTGGGGGAAATTGTGAATATTTTTCTTCCAATTTTGCAGACTATTTTGTTCGCAATTCAATCTAAAATATCTGAAAATTTCAAGGAAAAATATGCATTAATATCTTCAAAAATACATGTTTTGTCTGGAGAAATTTGGCAACTCTCGAATATTCATACGGCGTTCTTCCTTAGCACGGCAGTATATTTGGACGTATTTATGCTAAAAGGAACTATGTCTCACGCTACCCCTTGCACATAGTTCCTTTTAGCATAAATATCTCCATTTCAGGAATGGTGTGACACAACCTGATGTGCATGTACCGCCAAGACTTGAACTGGTATATATGCGCGCATCTGCTCGGACAATCATAGCCGCTAATGGAGAATTTGCTTATAAAAATTGTATTGCTTTATCTGAGAGTACTCAAAAAGTTGAGTTCGCAGTATTTTTCATAATTTTTTTCTGAAAGGGAAAACTGAAGAAAAATAAATTTAAAAGTGAGAAAATGTGCCAACTTGTGACGCGGGTGGACTTTCCCATTTAAACACATGTATTTTAGCAGATCGGGTTATTTTGTCAAATTTCCTCCAATAATTATTTAATTTAGAAACCAAGAATATCCCGTGCTCAATTCTCTTAACAGTTTCATTTTAAACATAAAATTCACAAAATTTCAGACACCTGGAAATTCTCCATACCTCGGTTTTCTGGTACTGGGTATTACGTGACACTATGGGTTATCATCACTGGGGTCCCGTTATCTCACCGGGCAAATTATTTGCGCAATCTAGGTGTGTTAAATTTTACATTTTACAAGCCTTGAGGCCCTTGATAAATATAATTTATTACGGTTTTGATCACAGGGGCTCCTTCATTCTTCCCCAGACCCCATTTAAATATTTGAATTTTGAGATCTTAGAGGGGTATCCGTCATTATGAGGCCTGTAGAACCTTGTTATAAAACACTAATGTTTAAATGGTGAGTTTTTAGAGATCCAAAGTTTAAATTTGCAAGCCCTGCATCATTCATGGAATTAGCGGGTTTATACCTCGCTCAGATTGCTTCTCATTCGTTTCGACCAGTTCTCCTTCAATATCTCGATAGGCAATGAGAGCGGCTTTGGAGCAGTTATAGTTGCTTGCAGCATTTCGGCCAGGTCCACTCGGTCTCTTCATGGCTGCAGTAGTTTAATTATCGACGGTGTAAGTCGGCAATCACATAACTCGGTTTGCGACGTCAGACTTCCTATAATACTTTATTTTTTAAACGGAAAACTACTCAACGGCAATTCTTTAAAACTGCCGTGATTTTTCTTCTCTGTGCGAAGAAAATTCTGCAAAAACTTCAAGGAATGATGTTAATGTGTTCTCCTTTGAAAAAATAACATGGAGGCGGAGATTTTCAGACACCGCAAATGAGTTATGTGATTGTGGACTTACACCGTCGTTATGTTAGTTTACGTTATTACCTATCGTTTGCTTGCTCTATTTACAATTTTTCTACTTTCCATGCTACCCAAGCAGCACCAATTGCAATAAATTGCAATTACATTTGTGACCATGGGCCGTCTTTATCTTTTTTAATTAATTTAATTTTTTAATCAATTTAATGTCTCGCAGGCCCCGAATGATACCTACGAATACATATGCTACGATACCCATAGCTCCATGAAAACCCCGATTTTGGTGAATTTATCAGAGAGCTTTACAGACATAAATGAGCACTCATAGTTGACTCTTAAGGGATTTAATTATTTCAGGTTGATCGTAGATCTTTATTGGAATGATCACCTGAAAAATGATCATGCATGTATGCATTAGTCTGTTTTTGGGTCAAAATTTAAGGTGAAACTTCTCACTTTCTGTATTTATGTACCCGAGGTACCTCATTGTCGATAAAACTTGTCAATTTGTTTGTATGTATGTTCAAAGAAAGAAAAAAACGAAAAATGGAGAAATTATGGTGTTATATCATTCGTCTTAAAGCACTCTCACCTGGTCTGCCCGGACAAGCCTAGTTCGACGAGAGGAGAGCACAGGTGCACGCTTTTACTTTTCAAACAAAAAGCACAGCGAGAGGGCACACATGAGAACCACGATAGAGGAGATAAGCAGAGGTGAGCAAGCATATGAGAGAAAATCAATAATGCGGAAAGGGATCCTCTGAACAACTCATGTGCCGTCCACGTGTTTTATGAGTATACCAGTCCCTCACCTGATCAAAACACGCAGCGGCCCCTTCTTCCTCACCTTCCCACCGAGTAAAAGTCCATAAAAATTAGATAATACCAATAGCCCTGTAACTAATTACAGCCTTATAGGCTTTATTTTGCCCTCTCGCATGAAGGATAGTCTCGCAAAAAAAAGGCATCTTTATCTCAGTCATCAACATAAAATGCGTTAACATTTCTCCCCTTGATATCACTTTATCAAGCACCTACAGAGCCCCTGAAGAAAATTACGCTAAGCTAACTGTGCGTATCCCCTTTATTTTTTTATTTTATTTTTTTTTAAATTCACTAAGAATAAAACTATTATTTGTCCTCCTTTCTTTTACTTCTCAATATCAGAGTCATTTTTTTCAATTTGCCTCTTATTTTTCATACGAAGGAGAGAATGAAATTCCTTTGATTTAAGTATACGATTGTGAAACACATTATTCAATATATTGTAATCTCGTTTGTTTTTCGATTAATGATACCTCCATCTTAATCCAACTATACAAAAAAAGGAGCAGAAAGATTGAAAAAATTGCCTTGGGCTCTAGGCCATCAAAACAATTGTGGATTATACGAATTGAAGCCTCTGATCAATGGAGGATGTAAGCATCATAACTATGAATTTGATAAAAACGAATTTAAAGTTTAAGCATCACTCAACTTTTATGGTTCATTGAAAGTTAAAATAAATGTCACATAGCTGAACACTGACTTTTCAAGGTTAATATTTCAATGGAAATTTCACTTTTAAACCAATGTTCAAAATTACCACATCAATTTTTCTTGCAATGAAAGGCTCTGAGGTAGAGGGATTTCTGATTGTATTACATCGTTGCAAAGTCTCATTTGATAATTTATTCACCTTCTCTAAAATGATTCCTAACTTATTTTAGGCATTTACTTTGAGATACGACGAAAATTCCCTTGAACTATTGAAGGAAAACAAGAACCTGGCATAATAATCAAGAAATAAATTGCGAAAGAAATATGGAAATGCAATTGAGCCCCTTTAGCTCTCGTTCCCTGATCAAATTTCACTCACCAAAGGTTCCAATTTTACCCATTAATTTGGATGTGAAAAATGGAGGGAAGGGTCTGATTTTACGTGTACTCGTCGATGCGTTTAAGAACTCAGTGAGGTGCGTGTAAAAATACCGCTGCTGTGCAAACACTAGTGCTGTGGCAATGTAACTCTTGAAGGAGATTCCCTTACCTGCTAATCGGAGCGCGGACATTCTCTGGAACTCAGGTTCCTGGAGCCACTTCCACATGCGGCGAAAGGTCTCGCGACCCGACTTCAACTTTGACCACGGTTTGGGGTTCCTGAGCAGGTCGGACAGCGTGCCCTGCGACCGACACAGGACCCTCTGAGCGAAAATCGCTTGCGGAATGCTATACCTTTTAAGTTCGGCGCTGATCCGTTGGGCGAGTTCCTTGGTGTTGATCTCCTCGAGGTCGGAACCAGAGCCGGAGCCGGAGCCCATGCCGATGGAGCAGTTGTTGCTCTGGTTCACCTTGATCGAGATCGTCGTCGTGGCCGCGGAAGGCGGGGCCGTCTGGATCGTCTGCTGGATGATCTTGGGCGGCGACGGCGTGGACACCATGACGCCGTGCCCGGGGAGCTCCGGAGAGTGGTGCGGCCCCGGGGACACGACGACGGTGTGCGGGGTGATGGTCGTGAGTCCGTTGCTGAGCCCGAGCGTGTTCGGCGGCGAGTTGACGGAGGGCGATGCCGAAGGCGGACTCAGGGTGGGCGACGGGGCGACGACGAGCGCGCCCCGGGCCGAGTACGGCGAGTCGTAGCCGGTAGGCGAGAGGGACTTCTGCCCGGGGGAGTTGAGTCCGTTCTGGGAGTAGGTGCTCTGCGGGGAGAGCGGGGAGTGCTGCTGCGTCATGCCGATGGACGGCGAGTAGTGGTGCGTCGGCGACAGGGGCATCGAGGGCAGCTTGTCGTAGTAGGGCGAGGCGACCCCCATCCCGAGGCCCATGTTGTTGAGCCCGTTGTTCTGCATGACGGTGAAGCTCCCGGAGACGTTGCCGGTGTGGCCGTAGACGAACTTGTCGGACATGGTCGAGATCGGCGGCAGGGGCTGGAGCGGGGTGAGCGTGGCGTAGGAGGAGCTGGGGCTGTAGCCCGGCGGGGACATCCTGCCGTTGACGGAGGTGAGGGTCTGGTAGGTGGGCTCCGGGAGGGTGCGGAAGTCGGCCGTCTCGATCATGGCCGAGGGCGAGATCTTGCCCGGGCTCAGGAGCTCCGAGTCATGGGAGTCTTCTTGCGGCTGGACGATGACCGAGAGCGCCTCCTGCTTGACGACGAGGTCGCGGGTGATCTTCCCGCTCGGCGTCGAGCCGGGGGTCGGCGGGGAGCCGGGGGTGGGGGTGCCCTCTAGCGGCACCACGAAGTCATCGCTGTTGTTGGAGCAGGTCTCGGCGAGCGACTCATGGGAAGGAACTGAACTACTGGTGAGCATGGTCCGCGAAGTCGAGGCGAGAACGCTGCGCCCGCCGCCGCCGCCCGCGCCGCCACCCGCCACCGACACGGACAGCTTGACGGTGCAGGTCGTGTGCGCAGCCGCGGCGCCGCCGGACGAATCCACGCCGCCCGCCCGCGACCCATCGATGAGCGACTCTCGCGACATCTTCTGCTCGAGCTCGCCCATGCTTTCCATACGGCACTCGCAGGTGGGATCGATTACTCGCTCCGGGGAAACATGTCGGACGAAAAAGAATGCACTGGTCACTGGACTGGTCTGATCTTCACCTTGATTTGGCTCCACATCATAACGCGGGGTCAAAGTTGAGTCGGAAACGACGCCGGGGACCCGCGGATCCGAGCCCGAGCGAGGGCGAACGCGGATCAAGCGCACGCCATTGCCAGGCCGCCATGGCTACCCGATCCGAACGCCACCGCGAAACCAATATTCCGATCGATACGCCAACCAATAATTCCACGGCGCCACTCTACAACCCTCTCTCGCACTCACACCCGACGCGACAGCCGAAAATCCGACGCACTCACCGCAACTCGGAGAAAAATCCGCGAAAATAATCGATCCGGGGGAAAAAAATTAAAAATAAAAGTATGATCGCTGCGAGGGTTGTGGTGCAACTAAGTATTGATTCTTTCGCGTATTATCGCGGAGCAGCTGAGAAGGGTCGGCTCAGCTGGCATCCCCCCCACCCTAGGCGCTCACCCCTCGCGCGCCGACGGCCGCGGCGGGTAGCAGCTGTGGTGAAAATGGCTTCCATATCTATTACTCGCTCTTCAACCTTGCTCGATGTTTTATACCCTTATCCTAGAATTCCAGCCGTCAACACCACGCAAAATTGCACGATCAGTGATCCGGGGATGTGTGAGTCACGCGTAGCGCGGCCCACGCTGGATCCGATCGCCCGCGAATAAAACGCACTGATATTGATTCCGAGTAGTTTTCACCGAGTTTCCTCAAAATCAATAATATAATACCGGGGCACTCCGTTGGCCTTAGTCGGCGAGCGTCAAACTCTTCGTCACTTGTCACAATAGTGCACTCCCCGTAGTTTGCGAATTTTTTCGTCCGCTTTTCTCCAGTTTCTCTCCGGCAAAATCCGCGGTTTCGTGCCCGATTTCACCGAGTGGCGTTTCTCTTTAAGGCTCACTTCAGACTAAGCGTTCCTGCTCTCGGCCTGCTTTCCCCCAATGGCGGACGGCTTCCCTTATGGACCCACTTTTCCACGGCTCAATTTCCTGTCGCTCATCCTCCTTTTCAAAGCCTTTTTACTGCCTATCGAATTTTTTCTCGCGAAAAAACTGAAAATAAAAACTTTCAAATCGAATACTAAATGTATTAATTCGAAATACCGAAAATGAATCAATTTCAATAGTGGTGTATATGTGATAACAACAAATTGTCAAAATTTTCCCATCTTAATTTTGCAAAGTATTTTTGGTCACAGGATAAAAATTGAGAGCCTTAACTTCATCAGAGGTACAAGTATAAAAGTGTTTTAGCCTATCTTTAAATTCAACTCAAAATGTGTGTCAGACCATATCAGATTGATCGATCGAAAGAGATCAATATTATTTATATTTATTCTCTTCAGTGTGTAAAGCTATGCTCGCACGCAATCGTACTTTTCGGTTTAAATTTAAAAAAAATGCTGTTTGATTCGAAGAAAAACCGCCAGAAAGTGTATCGCAAGAGTCAGTTCATAACTGAGTTTGCATATTCATGAAATAAATTATTTTAACAAATTAAAGGCCAATACATGAGGTCATTTTGTGTTGAAAATCATAATCGACAAGAAAACAAAACGCTCGGCGTACCTAAAGAAATCAATTTCTCTGATATTTCCACCTTTTACGGGTTACAATGTAATTCCTATAATGCACCCCATTGGCATAATACATTACATATATTTGCAAATATGTATTTGCCACTTATTAAAATTTGGAATCCATCCCTTTCGCTGCAAATTATTTTACCAATTCTTTTAATCTTCGACACATTTTTCCGTTAGTGAGATTCATTAATTGACGAGTTCATAATATTCCAATAAAGTTTAACCCCTAATGAAAGCTGTTGTAGTGCAACGCAATCCGATCGCTTATTATTCGTTTTTCAGTACTTTAAGAGAGTAAATCTGCAAGAAAATTCCTTTTTGCATCATATTTGACTGTCATTTCTGAATACCATGATTAAAATGAACCATTTTAATCATGAAAGTACATTATATACAAGTACATTAATATGTTCAAGATTCAATGTTGACGTGATACCAAATGTGCGGTTGCAAATTTTCTTATTCTATTATTTTCCTCTCTAGGTCACTTAAATTAAAATGGAAAAAAAACCTAAATTCCAATGATGTTACTCTTTACTTTTGGGAACGGACGGTGCTAGGTGCTCTGTTTTTTGTGGTGTTTGATTATACTTGTCATTTGATGAGTGCTCTCTCAGTGCAGAATGAATATTCAGCCTCTTTTTGTGCTAGAACTGTAAACGATTTATTTAAGTCTGTTGTGAGCACAAGATGCTGAGTACTTACTATGTTCATTCAGCAAGAAGTTTCGTGGTGATTTCTGCAGTCCACTTTGATCACGCCATCTTACTATAGGAAGCCTCAGCTTTACATTGACACTTTGAAGACTGATTTTTGAAATAAATGTCAATCTTGGTCTTATCGCTTGGCATTTATAAATCAATCAGGTCAAAGAAAGTTTCATCGATTGATCATCAAATGATTCAGAATGCCTTCTGAAGATCTGAAGCGAGGCAATCGTTCATCGAAGTATGTATTTTTCACTTGGGGAAGCAGCGGCCATACCTAATCTGACTGAATGATGTGAGTATAAGTATCTACATATTATCAATTATTTAATCTAAACAATTTTTGGAAAATAATTCTACTATTTTGTAATTGGGCCCCTTGGAAAGAAATTACTTTGCCTGGGGAAAAATAGTACATGAATACCGCCTGATGAATCCTTTCCCAGACAAAGACGACCCCAGTAGCATTTTTCAAAGGAAAAGTGACGATGTTTTGATATGAAATTGCGATTTTTTTACAACTTTTTGGCGATAAAATCGGTCAGATCATCAAAATCTGAGCGATTATCCTCATTCTTGTCACAGATTTATCTCTATGAAATCTGGTCTAATGGTATCAACATTTTATTCCAATTTATCACGATTTTTTGTTCAATAATATTTCGACAATTCGCCCACAATAAAATCGCGATTCTAGAGCTCCATGCGATGAAATCGCAATTTTTTATCCAAAAGTATTGAAATGAATCGCCGTCCATTAAATCGTGATACATTCTCGACAAAATCGCATCTTATCGCGATCACTGCTCGAGATAAGTCTGCCAGACCCTCTTAAACCTATTTTGCAGACATTAATTGGATTTTACTGGTTTTGGAGCGCTCCACTAAGTAGGCAGAAATAGTTGTAGTTGATATCTTAAAAATGAAATATTCTGAACATTTTTTCACCTAAATGCATGTAAGAGGTCATTCTAGGAAAGGTGAAAACAACTTTAGCGAATGATCTCATCTCATAAGAAAGAGTAGGAGTGATCTTGCCTTGCTAACCGACCACTCCGATGGTAGAAATTGGCAAGGGTTCTGCTGATCGGTCTGAATATTAAATTTTGGCTGCCTAGCTGAAAGCAACACGCAAGACACCGACTCAGCAGTTCTTTAACGGTGGGTATGTGCACTAGTGCAATGCCCGCTAACATTACTGTCATGTGCAGAAAATGGACTGAATTATATATCTCAAATCCACAGCAGAGAGATATTAAGAGGGAATAAATGAGGATAATGGGAAAGGGAAGGAGAGGATCCCAAATACCCGTTTATGATCCGTGAAAAAACAATATCAAAACCCTGTGGCTGAATAATAGTAGACTGACATGACAGTTGACTCGCATCTGCGTGTAAAAATGTGTGCGGTTCATTTGGGCCGGTTGAGGCAAGAAGGAAGCAAATTTTATGGCTCATTTCAAAAACAACATTCCTGTTATGGATTTTCCTACGAAGCTAGCATCCTTATTATTGAGCCTTCGATTGGGTTTTTTTTTCCTTTCTTTTTTGTTTTGATGTCATCCATTTTAAATTTTACAGAATATCTTTTCTCTGCAGAATATTCTTAACAACGAATGGACTCCATTTTGCAACGGAGAGCAGAGAGGAGAGCCAAGAAAACTGCGCAACATTTTTTCACGCTGGAATGGCTAAAAGCGTAAAAGCCAACTAAATAGGTAATGAAATTTATAAGATGATTTCCTTATTTTACCATTGCTCGTTGGGTGCACGGATAGAAGTTGATTCAAGTTTTAGGGTTTTTCCCGAAATAAAATGACTCGCAAAATGGCAGGTTTTCATTCAAGTTTGTAATTGCAGAGAAATTAAGACATTTAAAAAAATAATAATAATACAAATAAACTACCCGGTGGTAATGACAATACAAATTATTTATTTGTTTATCATAGTTTGTCTCGTTCCAACTGGTAAGGAAATGCCCACATAATTTGAAAGTATCCAAAGAGCACCTTTCCAATTGTAACGTGCGATGCCAATAAAACGCCTTCAAATATGCGGTTATGCTATCCATGCGGCGTCTTCCCATTAAACGCAAAACTTGAGTTCCTCGGTGTCCGACGGACAGCCTGTCCTGGTAGTAATATTGAAGCGTCGTATCAGGCGCTCCTCCTCCTTTACTACCACGGTAGTAATTTCACATGGGGGTTCCACGGTATAGTATAGAACCGTGGGTTTTGATTATTGTAATGCTGAGCACGGTGATGTTACCGTGTCCACCGTGACATACTGTGAGCACATTAATGCTACTCTAAGAATGGTTATGCTACTATGCTCATCAATAATCTTAAGAAAATCCACAGTTCTACTACCGTGGAATCTTGTGTGACATTTCTACGTACCGTAGTAACCGTAGAATAGCCGTATTTTTTTTTCTCGGTGTAACTGCTTTCTGCGGTACCAAAGCAGTGTAAAATAGCCAACATGAGGGTAATGACTGTTGCTGCCCCATGATTGTCCGTATGAAAATGTTGAATTTCCGGAAGTAAAAGTTTCCATCATCGATCGCCAAGGGGTTGAAGAAGGGTCTCTCTTTGTGTCTAGTCCTTACTCCGGCTAAAATAACGTATTACAATCTTAAGTACCTAAATAGGAAGAGTATGAATGGAATGCCATCTTATGGAGGCCTTAGTACCCACGAAGGAAGCTGACCTTCCCAAGCGAAATAGCTGAAACAGTGTCGTTGCCAACTCTCATAACCAGATCGAAAACCTAAAAAATGATCATCATTGTTCACACTTGAAGTGGGAGATAGAGGATAGCCATTTCTTTTTCAGCATCATTGAAATCTACGAGAATGCTGTGGAAAAATTTATAAGTTAGCCGGCCTTTTGGGCTGTATAACTTCATCATAACTCTAGTGCTCTCAGACTGGTTTTATTTCATTATTTTCTTGGCCGGGTCTACAAAAAATTCTTTGAAAATCTTAAGATCTGATCTATGATGTATCCCGATTACATCGGTTACCTTCAAATATTGTCCGTTCGGCGATTTTTGAAAGGCAACAGTCAATAATGGAGCTTTTACATATCGACGGTGAAAGTCGGCAATCACATAACTCGATTTGCGACGTCGCAGACTTCCTGTCATACTTTATTCTTTAAACGGAAAACTACTCAACGGTAATTCCTTAAAACTGCCGTGATTTTTCTTCTATGTGCGAGGAAAATTCTGCAAAAACTGCAAGGAATCATGTCCATTTGTTATCCTTTAAAAAAATAACATAGTTGCGGAGATTTTCAGACACCGCAAACGAGTTACGTGATTGCCGACTTGCACCGTCGATATGTATGTCAGAAATTTGCGATTTAGGAATTGATTGAATCAATTCCTAAATTGATTGGCAGATACGCCCCCTTGGCGCGCCGAAAACGCGCCCCTCTGACAAATAGCAAAATGAAAAGATAAAAAAATTACGACCGAGAGTATATGCGGAAAATTTCTTAAATGAACGGAAGAGGAGAGAGTTAGGAGTAAAGAAAGGTGCTTTCACGCATGATAGTGGTAAACAGAGGTCTAAGAACTACTTTCTGAAGCGTCAACACTTTTCTGTGAAATTTTCACCTTTTTGTTGACATACAGGCGCTCTATCATACCCCTCCTTCATTCGCTATGTGTATCTCCCTTAGAAGCTATCGTCGGTTCGATTTTTAGACATGCGCACCCTTTATAGACCTCTTGAGAGACCTTTAAACATATTTCTTACTTTTCAAAATGACTATTCATTTGGACATACCGTACTATATCTCGAACAAACTTAACCTTGATTTATCTCGAAATTCAAAAATAAGAGGTATCTAAAGTGTAAACGCGATAAAACTATTCTCGCAAGATGGATGTCCACATTGCATATGAATAATGTGGGACGCGATGGCGTGAATCTTGAACTCACAATGCTCTGCACTTTGCTACTAGTTTGAAGCACCATTACGAGTAAGACAAACGCAAACGAACACATTATGGAAATAAAGCGAGGAAAAGGATGCGCGTTAACGACGGCGCAGAGATACAACTATTCGTGCTTGATGGACGTCCGTGCTGCATCCGAAAAATTGAAGGCGCAATGACGCGAAGCGTGAGCCCTCAAAGCTCTGCTATATGCTGTCAATGCTGCTTAGCCTCGGTAGAAAAGTTAAAAAAAGAGGCCCGAACACATGTCTCCTACATTCCGTTGTCTTACTCACGTAGTGCTTGAAGCACAATTACGAATAAGACAAACGGAAACAAACACAATATGGAAATAAAGCTAGTGAAAGGATGCACGTTTACGACGCGACGGCGCAGAGATACAACTATTCGTACTTGATGGACGTCCGTGCTGCATTCGAAAAATTGAAGGCGTGATGACGCGAAGCGTGAGCTCTCAATGCCTATATGCTGTCAATGAGCTTGAGGTGTCGCGCTTAGATTCGATAGAAAACTTAAAAAAAGAGGCCCGAACACATCTCCTTTGCCTTCAGCTGTGTTACTCACGTAGTGTTTGAAGCACAATCACGAATAAGACAAACGGAAACAAACACAATATGGGAAAAAAGCCAGTGAAAGGATGCGCGTCTACGACGGCGCAGAGATACAACTATTCGTACTTGATGGACGTCCGTGCTGCATCCGAAAAGTTGAAGGCGTGATGACCCGAAGCGTGAGCTCTCAATGCCGCAATGCTCTGATATATGCTGTCAATGAGCCTGAGATGTCGCTCAGATTCGGAGGAAAAGTTCAAAAAAGACCTCCGACGACGTCTTTCCTGTCTTTGGCTGTGTTGATACTCGTTCTTTCTTTTTTTTCAGGTTCTTGTCAGATTCTTTTTTAGGATGGATTTGCAGACGGTGTAATCTGCCCGATGATTTGTGGGAGGATCGATTCCGATGGCGATTTGGAGTCTGAGAGCTCTCTAGTGCGCTGAAGTAGCGGCTTGATATGTATGTATTTGCAGACCCACGTCTTCAGCTCGTGTAAACCGCAGCACTGGCTCAGTTCTTTTGGAAATAATGGTGCTTGGATGTGTCTAGTGGCTTTAATTTTTTATATTTTCTTTAATTTTAGACGTCTGTCGGTTACTTCAATACATTCAATTTTACAATTTTTAGTCTGTACAATTAATAAACTTTGAACCAGAAAATAGCGTAAAATTGTGCTGCTTTACCAAAACTTTTTGGACCTCTCTCCACGTAGGGATGCCCTACCAGGAAATATCACATTACACCCATTTAAGCAGCCAAAGGTCCACGCCCTCAGATGCGAGCCAGTCCGAACCTGATTGATTCCAACGTAAAATTTCGCGAGAAACACGATGGCACTACTAGCTTTCTTTTAAAAAAACTCCAAAACTCCAAAAAAGCTCTCAAAGTTGAGGCCGTAATGGCGGGATATCCCACGGCCCACGTTATCCTGAGGGTCCATTTCTGCATCAAGGCAAATTCAAGGCAAAGATAGAAAGCAAATCCATTAGCAGGGTTGCCACTTTGATAGAAGTCTCCAAAACTGGAAACACGGCAATCCCGCTATTGCATTTACTCCCAATCATTGAATGGATAGTTTGACCGCGTAAAGAGATGGACTCTCAGGTTAGCGTGGGATATCCTCTCCACACGGCCTCAACTTTTAGAGCTGTTTTGAGCTTTGGAGTTGATTTCAGAGAAAACCATCGTGTTTCTCACGAAATTTTACAAAGGAATTAGTACTTAAATCGCAAATTCCCCTCACAGGCAAGAGCTCCGTTCTTTGAAACTCTTTTAGGAGCTGCGGGCTGACCCGATTTACATCGATCCATTTAATCTAACAATGTGGCCTTAATAATAACATTACATTTAGCCTGATTACATCGGTTACCTTCAAATCAATATCGTCCGATGATCTTCGATAGGCATCACTCAACACTTTCAACGATGAGCCTCTTTGAAGCCTCCAGTTTGCACGCGGAGAAAAACCACTTTCGCTGAGGTAGCAGCGAAGGTCTGATTAATTTTCGGTATTACAGAGTTGTCCATTATTTTTCGATCTGGGCAATCATCTACCCTAATCCATCGGTTTAATGGAGATGTTGCATGTGTACGGAATTTGCGATTTGACTGATGATACTTATGTATAAGTTCGCGAGAAACACGATGGTGCCACTGGTTTTCTCTGAAATCATCTCCCAAGCTCAAAAAAAGCTCTCAAGTTGAGGCCAAAATGGAAGGGATATCCCACCCTACCCTGAGAGTCCACGTCTACATCAAGACAAACTCTCCATGCAAAGATAGGGAGCAAATACATTAGCAGGGTTGCCGTGTTTTCAGTTGTGGAGTCCCTAAATAAAGTGGCAGCCCTGCTCAATGTATTTGCTCCCTATCTTTGCATGGATCACTGGTAAAAAAAACCTCTTGGACCAATGCCGCATTGCATTGACTTAAGAGTGCAGTTTCTTGTCGCCGGATTTAAGAGTCTTGAACTCTTGTTTCAAGCGGATTTTGCATTGATTCGAGCGGATTTTGCATTGAAACAAGAGTCTAGACTCTTAAATCCGGCGACAAGAAACTGCACTCTTGAACCAAGAGGTTTTTTTTTACCAGTGTCGAGAGTTTGTCTTGGTGTAGAGGTGACTCTCAGGATAGCGTGGGATATCCCCTCCATGTTGGCCTCAACTTGAGAGCTTTTTTTGAGCTTGGGAGTTAAATTCAGAGATAACCAGTGGCACCATCGTGTTCCTCGCAAAGAGGTTGTTCCAAAACGCCGTTTGGCCCCCCCCTGGATTTGCCCAAACTTTGCTCAGATGTTGTACTAAGTGTCCCCGATGCTTGGGCAAAATTTCAGCCCCCTCGGATAATTAGGGGGGAGGGGGCAGGGGGGCAAAGTTGCAATTTTTTTAAAACTTTAAAAATCGATATCTCGCGAACGGTTTGAGTGTAAGTGTTGCGGTTTGCGCTAAAAAACGTCAAAAAATATTCTCTACAAGAATATTAATGCTGTTTGCAAGGTTGCGTAATTTATCGCGGTCATAAATCGATTTTTTCGATTTTGAAGGTTCGACTTTTTTTCGTTTTTCGTCTCTCCTCTCTTTGGAATCGTTGCTACGTGAATAAAAACCTGTTGAGGTGATTCTCCATGAAATTCTGCATCTACCACACTTTGTTTGATCTTGGGGAAACGATTCGTTCGTGAGTTATAGCGATTTTTCTGCGCGTTATCGGTTACGCGCGGGCGGCTTATCGGCGGCGCTCCATCCCGCGCGGGCAAGGCAGAGGTTGTTTCACCGCTAGGGCCTTATATTCATGCTGTAGGCTGTAATTAATCGATATTTTCTCCTCCCCCCACCCTTCCCCTGCAATAAATATTTGTTTAATACTTCGTTATACAGGGTATCCCAGACCACCCGTAACAGGTCTTTTTCTCGGTTGGTTTAGGTAGTACGAAGTGGGGGGCCGCGGGATTGAATAGGGAATTGACCCCAAGGAATCCGAATTTCACGGTCCCGAAGCCCCCCTAGCCACCCTTGGGGGTAAAAGGGGGAGCACAATGTCTCCCGACTTTGGGGATCGTGACCCCCTCTTTACCTCCCAAGGGGGCATGGGGGGCTTCGGGACCGTGAAATTCGGATTCCTTGGGGTCAATTCCCTATTCAATCCCGCGGCCCCCCACTTCGTACTACCTAAACCAACCGAGAAAAAGACCTGTTACGGGTGGTCTGGGATACCCTGTATAACGAAGTATTAAACAAATATTTATTGCAGGGGAAGGGTGGGGGGAGGAGAAAATATCGATAATTACAGCCTACAGCATGAATATAAGGCCCTAGCGGTGAAACAACCTCTGCCTTGCCCGCGCGGGATGGAGCGCCGCCGATAAGCCGCCCGCGCGTAACCGATAACGCGCAGAAAAATCGCTATAACTCACGAACGAATCGTTTCCCCAAGATCAAACAAAGTGTGGTAGATGCAGAATTTCATGGAGAATCACCTCAACAGGTTTTTATTCACGTAGCAACGATTCCAAAGAGAGGAGAGACGAAAAACGAAAAAAAGTCGAACCTTCAAAATCGAAAAAATCGATTTATGACCGCGATAAATTACGCAACCTTGCAAACAGCATTAATATTCTTGTAGAGAATATTTTTTGACGTTTTTTAGCGCAAACCGCAACACTTACACTCAAACCGTTCGCGAGATATCGATTTTTAAAGTTTTAAAAAAATTGCAACTTTGCCCCCCTGCCCCCTCCCCCCTAATTATCCGAGGGGGCTGAAATTTTGCCCAAGCATCGGGGACACTTAGTACAACATCTGAGCAAAGTTTGGGCCAAATCCATGGGGGGGGGGCCAAAATCGGCGTTTTTGGAACAACCTCTTTTACATAAGAACCAATAATCAAATCGCAAATTCCTCAC
The DNA here is from genome assembly GCF_918797505.1 of Bemisia tabaci. Taxonomy (NCBI): domain Eukaryota; kingdom Metazoa; phylum Arthropoda; class Insecta; order Hemiptera; family Aleyrodidae; genus Bemisia; species Bemisia tabaci. Next base: position 12,710,542 of record NC_092794.1, on the reverse strand, counting down.
ACATGCAACGTCTCCATTGCGAGGACGCCGACGGTCCTTTTCCGCGACTTGGGGACCAATGTGCGGCGGTACGCAAGAGTTGGGTTGAAGAGCGAAGGTAAAGATCATCAAAATTGCAAAGGGCACTAATCGACCGTGTCCCCGTTTCCAGCCTCCCGTGCGTCCGACTCAATCAAGAAGCCTAAAACTCACCATGACTCGAAAATAGATTAATTGATCGGCGACGGCTCATCGCTTGTCACACTACCGCCGTCCTAAGGAACAACGCCGTATAAACATTCGAGAGTTGCCAAATTTCCTTCGATAAAATGTTTGTTTTGTAGGAGAGTTATGAAAATGTTGCTTCGAACGTTTCAGGAGCTTTAGGTTACATTGCAAACAACATTATCTGAAAAATTGGAAGAAAATCATTCATAAGTTTACCAGGAAATTCGTGTTTTATAGATGAAAATTTGGCAACGTCTGGAGGTTCATACGGCGTTTTTCCTTGGCACGGCAGTATACCGCCGGACAGCGTTCGATTGCACCACGCTGACTTCGAACTCACTACTGAGGGGTCATCCCTCTTGCAACTATGCGGCCCAGTCACTTCGTGGTCATACTGATCCGAAAATTAAAAGAAACAGCGAAATTGCATGCGAATGGATCGCTTGTACGTTTGAAGGTTTTGCAATTTAAGAAATTATTTTTGGGTGAAATTTTGCGAGAAATACCAGTCTATGGCTTTATGCAGCAATTATAGTTCATGTGGAACACCACCAATAGTCGTAAATAAACAAATGATTCTCGGTCTGTGAACCATACTAAGGTACGTCGTACCATGATAAGGTATATATACCATCACCAACGTATGTGCGCTATTAAATGTTGCCTTTACTACTATTAGTGGTGTTTGGTGTTCCATATGAACCACAAATTGGTTTATAAGCCATAGCTTTTTCTCAATGTACGATGGTGCTACCGGTTTTCCCTGGAACGAACTCCGAAGCTCAAAAGGTCTCAAAGTTGAGGCCGTAATGGAGGGAATATCCCACGCTATCTTGAAAGTACACCCCTATATTTGGTCAAACTAGTGTTTGGCGCAATGCGTGAAGTATTCACGCAGTCTTGTAGGTGCTTTGCGTTTCACGCTGACCGCACTGTGTTTGGCGCAATCCGTGAAGTATTCATGCATTCTTGTAGGCGCTATCCGTTTCACGCTGTCCGCAATGACCGCACTGTGTTTGATGCAATGCGTGAAGTATTCGTGCAGTCTTGTAGGCGCTAATATGTGTTACATGCCGATCGCCGCGCCGAGGGCTTCTCCTTTTCATCTCAAGTCCTCGTCATCATTTCTCTCTAGGTAAGTCGCGCCGTTCTAGGCCAAATTGCGTGTTTGGTTTCTCTCTTAACTCGACTGATTAAAGGTGCTGCCTTTTGTATCAATGAAAGACGACAAAATTAGAAATTACTGTACTCTCAGAAAATTAAAGATTTTGTCGCCTTTTCTCGTTTGTAATTTTTTTTTCTAAATCCGAATTTTTTTTATACCTACACTTTAAAAATTTGCAAATTTTTGCCGCCCCTTAGATTTCTCTCCATTGCGGTGTTTCAAAGAGAAACAAGCCAACTCTGTGGCTTGAAACTTTATTCCGCTAACTGAAAAAAAGGGATAAAATCAAAGAAGTTTTCAAGAAACTCCGTTGGCTAGTTTTCCGAAGAGAAAAAAAGAATGATAGGAAGTCTGCAACTTCGCAAACGGAGATCTGTGGTTTCTCACTTTACGCATCGACATGGCTCTCTGATATCAGTGTTGCTACCCGTCCGGCATCAAACAGAGGGGGATAAATTATGAAATATTACACGTCAATAATTTTTGATCAATGCAAGAAGTCTGGCGGCGGCGCTGGGGTCAAGCATCGACATTGACGCTGATTACCATAAAGAACTCATGAAGATCCTGTGTTACCAAAGCCGGATCACCCGAAATTTTAAAACACCCATGGGATTACCTACTTCGGGAGCGTGCGCGCTGCTGCAACATCGAATTAATACTCGCATCGCTCATCGTCGATCAAGCCTACTTATGCAGCACGAGCTGGCATCGGCGTTGTAATTTTTCTCGTATGATGACGCGATTATTTTCAAGACCTCATGCAAGGCGCAGGTAAAATATCGAACCATAACATTGGCGAGTCAACATTTTCGTCGTACTCCTTTAATGAGGGTCACATTAGCGCCTCTTCAAGCTGATCCACAGTGGGCCAGATACGCTTGGATTCGAATAAACCCATTTTGTGATTACGGGGATAAGTTTCTCAAAGATGAATAGCGCTATAAGTAAAATTTCATTTCCACATTTTGCCTTTTCAAGGAATAATTCTATGTTTTGAGGAGGGATCTGGGTTGAATTCAGTGAGACGGATTCTTCTCCCGAGGCTCTGACAAAATGGAAGATTAACATTTTATTTACGTATAACACGGCTGTCAATTAAACAAAAAATTGCCTATTTTGAAAGAGCTCTTGAAAAAAAGGGTAAAAATGTTCGTTTCAAGAAACCCATTTTGGATTTATTGCTCAGTAAAATTTAGGAGAGATAAATTTTAATTAAAAAGTAAAAACATAGGTATGGAAAAATTCGTGAAATACTAACAGTAGTTTCTCGACACTAAAAATGTTTGAAAAGTAAATTTTAAAAAACTCTTAGAACATTTCATTTATCTTAAAGGACTTTTACGTACATTTGACAAAGAGTTAAATCGTACTTGACAATTAGCAGAGATGGATTTCCTTGTACAAGCTTTTTCATAGTTTTTAGGAGTTTTTAAAAATTGCATTTAGTGGTCCTTGCTACTAGTAAAGGTTTCTTCTTTGACATTTTTGTAGATGTTACCGTATTGCTAAACTGAGTTCAAGCAGGCATGGCATTAGTAAAATATACTGAAAAAAAAAAAAAAACACATTGGATCCAGAGTCCAGACTTTTAAAAACATCGACAGGAAAAAATACTCTTGATTCAATCAGATTTAAGCTTAAATCAAGAACCAAGCCTCTTAATTTGAGCGGATTTCCTTTTGATTTAAGCTTAAATCTGATGGTATCAAGAGTCTCTTTCTTGTCAATGTTTTCAAGAGTCTGGACTCTAGATCCAATGTGTTTTTTTTTCAAGTGTAAGTGATATTTACAGAAGATCTGCAAGATTTTAAATTGCTATTGAACCTAATGGAGCCTTTAGGTGGTTATTGCTGACGATGCCCGTTTCTGGGCTCTTGTCCTTGCCTTTTCGCTCAACCATTGAATTTTTATAGTATTTCAAAAAAATGTTGCCTAATAGGATTTTTCTCTAAAATTTCCCAATAGTTGAAACGCGTGGTTACTATACAGACTAAGGGGGAAAATGATGGACTAACTATAGAGTTTCCCGTGGACTATAGTCTTCCCCTTTCCTCCCTTGTCCACCGCAACCACCCGCTTCAACCAATAGGATCGCTACATTTTCTCTTCCCTTTCGTAATATATCGACCTCCATAATCAGCCCGTTACGAAATTCGATTGTGAGATTAGGGTAACTCGTCCGTATCAAATCATGTCATCGCCATATTATAATTTTTAAAGAGGTTAGCTGAAAAATGCACTGTCTAATGCATAGATTTTGAGAAAATGAGTAAATTTTAGACTTTGGAAATGTGCTCATTTATATTTTGAAACCAAGTCTATCGAGAGAAAACTCTTGTGTTTGCTGCAGCTGAAGTTTGCACCCCTCAAACGTGCGCATTGGACAAGATAGGGACACTTTTGCCACTGTGCGACCGTGGTGTTGATTGAATAGTTGATATTTCATCTGCACTTTATTACTTATGAATTACTTTGAGATCCGAATATTGAGTGGTGGGATCATCACTCGTCCCCCCCCCCCCCCCACTTCTCTGGCCGCGGCACGGGGCTATCATATATATACTTCGTCAGACTATCACCGGGCACAAACCCGCGTTAACTCGAAACTACCATGGATAAAGTAAGTTTATTCCTGTCTACTATTCAAACTGTTCTCGGTCGATACTTGTGGAATGGTTTTTTTTCTTTTTTTTCAGTGTTTGCAGGTGTTACATTTTCGGAATGACGGTTCAGTGATATTCAACAGCGGTGTGATTTACTATCCATAATATGTGATTTGTTTTCATTAATTTCAACCTGGCGTTCCAAAAGCCTAGTCCATCATTTTCATATTCCCTCTCATTACTTAGGAATACTTTCTGTGTCGCTCCCGGATCAGTTGATTCTCTTAGGGAGGTCTCGTACGATCAATGGGTATATTATGTGATTAAAAGAAACTTTCAACATAGCATCATAAAAAGATTGACTTATAGGAACCTCGGGTAAAATTTAATCGTAAAACCTTAAAAGAAAATATCCTTTTGAGGGATTGCAATGATTTGCTCCTGCAATAAGACAAAATTCCGGGTAAATTCATTTATGCTTTTTTAAAGTAGTCCACGGGCGTACTTTAAAATGGCAAAACCCACAAAATATTCCTCCTGTATTTTCTATTTTATGTAGTGGCAAATCGTCATAAACCCACACAGGGGTCTGTTATCCTCTTTCAAAAATTTCCGAAAATTGATTTCACAAGTAATTTTCGTAATAAGATCTTTTAGTTTTCTGGTTTTCTCATCGCAAAAACAAAAATCCATGTTTCCCCCATGAGGACTAAGGATTTTACGTAAAAATTGACGGGAATTGCCAGCCAATAGGGACTACTCGCCTAAAAGAAGGGGGTCCCACGCAGCATGTGATTCAAATTAAAACTCTTGATTCCTTTTTAATTTAGTGCGCTATTGAACAATCCAACGGGTTCGTTTTTGCCGATTATACGTGATCGAAAATCATCAGAACACGGCTGTGCACACGAACAAAAAAACTTCAGTTAATAATGGTCACGATGAAACTTTTCAGTTCAGGTAACTGAAGTTTTTTATCAGTCGTGGGAATTGGACTTCAGTTCCGAAAACCGAAGTTTTTATCAGTCATACTAAAACTCATATTCTTTACACAAAATTCGGTTCTCTAAACTGAATTTCGGTTTTCATGACTGACAAATTCAGTTACCTGAACTAGAAACTTTAATGGGCCGCATGAACTGAAATTCAGTGAGGGGCTTGGAGGATAAGGCGTATAAAATCAGTTTTTGAAAAAAAAGAGAGATAATAATGATTTTGAGTAACACTAGTCTTAATGCATTTGCTGTAAAAAATCGCTCCCAGATTCCAATTTTTCAGCAGCATAAAGTCAGTTTAAACTTCCTTTTCGCCGTAAACATCCATGTAATTTCGAGACTTCAAACACGTATTTCACGCAAATACTGCACTCATGCGCCTTCAACTCGGAGGATTCGAGTCCCTAAATTCATTTCTTGTAACCGAAGTTTTTTTCTTCCTCAGTGATAGCTACAGCAATGGTGACCCGTTTAAATTATACAGGTTGTTGGTAAAGTAGCCAACGTGCATTAAAAATCAGAATAAAGCTGAAAATCTCAATACAGAAGGAAAAAGCTCATATGAGCACAATTTTTCCTCCAATAAATTTTCCCTCTGTATTCAGATTTTCAGCTTTATGCTGATTTTTAACGAACGTTAGCTACGTTACCAAATATCTGTCTAAATGACTCGTGCGTCTATTGCAATCAGTTTGAGATGTTATGAAACCTTTTTTTTTTTTTTTTTTTTTTTTTTTTTTTTTTTTTTTTTTTTTACCGATTTTTCCAAATTTTGATGCTTATAATTTTCGACTACGGCCGTTTCGATCAACCGCTCATTGTCAGGCGTTTAAAAATTCTAAAAAACTAGAATTATAATACGCTTCATTTTGATAAATGGACTGCATTTTGCAATTTGGGGCTATAAATTCTAACTCATCTGAAAAAAAAAAAAAAACACTTATGTGCATAAGGAAACTAATGGCACGCATGTTGTTTTTAAACAGGGCCGAACTTTATAGTTCTTGATTCCAAAATGTAGTCCAAATATGACCACTAAAGTTAATAAAAGAAGTGCAATCACTTTGCATTCACATTGTGGTTCTTTCTTCTACTTCGTCGTACATCAGTTCTTAAGTTCCTATTTGATTCTGTCCACAGTTCGCACAAGTAGCTATCGTCCTGGCTTTGGCCGTAGTCGCCGTCTCCTCGGCTCCAGCCCCGCAGGTTTACTACTCGCAGCCGACCATCGCCTCGCAGTCCTCCAACATCCTCCGCACCCCCGGGAACCTCGGCCAGATCTCCACCTACACCAAGGCCATCGACACCCCAACCAGCAGCGTCCGCAAGTCCGATATCCGCATCAGCAACGACGCCCTCGCCTACCCGGCCGTCACCGCCTACCACGCGCCCGCCGCCGTCGCCTACCATGCGCCTGCTGCCGTAGCCACCTACCACGCTCCGGCCGCCGCCGTAGCCACCTACCACGCCCCGGCCGCCGCCGTAGCCACCCCCGTCGCCAGCCACAGCCTTCTCGGCGTCGCCTACTCCCCCGCAGCCTCCGTCTCACACGTCACCTTCGACGGATTCGGAGCCCATTACGTACTATAAGCACCCCTTCGCAATCACCCCACACTAAGAAAACATGTCTAGTTTTGGGTATCGTTTTTTGAGTAGTATACTGCCGTGCTAAGGAAGAACGCGAATGAGCCTTTAGGCATTGCCAAGTATCCTTCTATAAAGTGCCAATTGAAAGGGAAATTTGTAGATTTTTGTCCTCCAATTTTTCTGAGAACTCATCATTCATTACATCTAACTTAAAATTTCAAGAGAAAATGTTCATAACTCTCCTGAAATAATAATCAGTTACCGGAGGAAATTTGGCAACTCTCGAATGTTCATACGGCGTTTTTCCGTAGCAAGGAAGTTTAGATCACTGTATTTTTTGCTTCGCATAACCGTGAAATTTGGTGCACTTGAGGGGACCGAACATCAGCGTTTTAGTGACCGAAATTCAGCTACTGAAACGAGTTTCCCATTATGTAAATACGAATAATCCGTCGGGTCAAATGCACTCTTGAAATATTCGGTTGGCCGGGCCGTATAATACAGTGGTTTATATCATCGGGAACTGGTATTCACTGCTGGGCATTTTTTCTTCAGTTTGCGAGAAAGAGGGAACTCGCATCGTTTAAATCGTTTAATCTGAAACATTTCGATTTGAAAAAGGTGCGGTCCGTATTTTCAATTGCCGTTCTTCATGCTCAACAGCATTACACTTCTAGTCTCATATGCGTTGCGAGTGGCTGCTTTCTTGCGGGGAATCACATTTCATCGTCATTTGCTACCGTATCTTCTACTCACTCATCGTTTCTTGCCGTTTATCAGATATACCAATGGTCTTAGCGATCAACACAGAATTTTTCCCCTTAATATTTCGGACGAAAAATTTCCATGTAGATGATCCACCTAAGAATCGCGAATACCCAACATCTTACCTTTCACTGTTTAGCTCACTTATTTATTTCATCCCTATCTTCTTTATGTCTTCACACTTTTTCGTTTTCATAATTTGGTTTAAATTGTTACTTTTTGTGACTCACTGCCTGATTCTTTGTTCCTATAATTATAACAGTAGAAATTCATTCAAATCGTGCGTTTTCTCTCTGTTTTTCCCCCTTCAAATTTGTTTTGAAAAAGAACCCGTCCTCCTTAATTCACACGAAACTTTCAACGTGAGATTCAACTTCACGTCACTGCCGGTGACGAGGCGTGAATGATCAACTATCGACTTTCCCTGTTTGAAGCTGTGGCAAAGAATCGATTATTAAGATGTTTGTTGCAAACACTCTGTTTATCGATCCTTTTCCATAGGTTTAAATGCAGCCACGCCATTGGTCACTGCTTAAGGTGATTCGATGGACGACATATTTTGTGTCAGAACGGCATGCAATATAGCGCATCAGTTGGTTCCATTTTTTCAGCTACTCGTCATTTTTCTCCTATTTTGAGATCGCAATTTTGTTGCCCAGAGACTAAAGCACTCACTAACCAATTTTAACAAATAAATTCAACGTTATAAAGACGCGGTTTGTTTAGAGAGAAAATATCGCATTCGAGTGCAGTTTCGTTATCAGTATCGAATGCGATGTTTTCTCTCTAAAAAAACCACGCCTTTATTACGTTGAATTTCTTTATTAAAATTGGTAAGTGAGTGCTTCAGTCTTCTGACAACAGAATTGCGATCTCAAAATTGGAGAAAAATGACGAGTAGCTGAAAAAATGGAACCAATTGATGCGATATATCGTAAGCCGTTCTGACACAAAATATGGCGTCCATCGAATCACCTTAATGCAAGAAGGCTGAGAAAAGAACATGGGACTTATTCTATGACTCGAATACTAGGGAGTAGTATTAAGTAGTGAGCAAATGTGTAAAGTGGCGTAGCGTAGTGTGGTGGTGTAATAGTTCGGCCCACATTATTCTAAGGAGAAATGAAAAAAACATTAACAAGAAATTAGAATTAGTACGATGAAAAGTAATGAGTTTAACCCATGCAATTGCTTGAGAATGCTTTACTGGAGTCCTAATGAGGGGCACATACCTATTATCAAAATACCTACGAATTTAATGCAGTATTGCACACCGATCATGCACTCATTCGTGTTTTAAAGAAGGTCCTCCTATGAGGTTTTTGCTCGCACCTAATCGGTACGTATAATGAAAGAAACATTGATTTCCGCTCAAAAATCATTTATATGCAATCAAGCTTTTCGGTGCAAGCTATGAAGGACGTAAAAACTTGGTAATTATCAGAGAATTTTAACACCAGCCGTCAGAAATTTACTTTAACGATCTTTTCTGCATAACGTTTTTGAGCGGAAAATTCCTCACAAAAGTTATCCTCAAATGGTACAATTAAAATTTTTACGTTCTTGAAATTTAAAAGTGAATGGTTAGATCCTCTATACACGAGAGATAAGAGAGAACCTGCAGAGTAATTTTGGCGTGTAAAATTTAGAAAGACATCAAATTATACAACGTATCTATAACAGACATTGTCATCCTTGGAAACATTAAACAACAAAAATTCAATTTCGGAAAAATTCAAATTAATTTTCAGAGTCCTTTTTTAAATTTATTTTTCTCTCTAATTTTTTTACTTTTATTTTCGTCTACGTGCATGGGTCGTTGTGTACCTTTTTTTAGCTTTTTGCAGGACACTTGCTTGATAGCTCTATTGTGTTTGAATAAAACATGAATAAAAAATAATACGAAAATAATAAGATGAAATGCACATGTTTTTATCAACTTCTAATATGAGAATTGAAGAAAATAATCTCACAATTTTTTAACACACAGGATCTGAGAGACCCAAGAGGCTCAACAGGGGAGGCTATGAGAATGCTAACAAATTGCTTTAGCATTACTAAAACATCATAGGACCGGTAAGTATTGCAAAACCGGCAATTCTGAACAGCCGCGTGCGGCTTTTCTAAATACCAAAGCCAGGCCGCATCAATGTGAGCACAGCTAATGAGATGAGGTGACTGCAACAAATCAGTATAGATGATTCGTCATTCTGCTAATAATCACGACGCGACAAAATGTCAATGAAATGGGCTCAAAACAGTCTAACGTCATCTCTACGTCAGTCTCTGTATTTGTCCACGTCTAGTTAAAGAACCGCATTTCATGGACTCAAAGAATTTGATGAATTCAATAAAATAATAAATACAAAAACTGGCAGGACAAAAATCTCTCAGGATTGAAATAGTTGTCATGAACAATTGTATTGCTAAGTATTTAAGTATTAAAATTGTCAAACAACGATTTTTAGTAATGCGGTATTGACTACCTGATACATAGACAGTTTAAAGGAACGTACGTGACTTTGCGAAATAGTAAACGTGGGTTTACTGTTTACACCTTCAAAAACACGCTGCATATTTGGCAAACGACGTATAGTAATTGACACCTCGGAACTTATGCGTAATGGTGTAACATTTGAAGTAAATCCACGATGTTGAAGGCACTGTAAACGATACTTGCCGTTGCGCTATTTGCTGTTCACTTAAGCTCCAATTGAATCGGTTTTTTTCAAAAAGACTTCAGCGCTAAAGAATTGAAAATTCGAATCTTAATAAATACATGCATAAATCAATAAATAGTCTCAACTTAGATAAGTTGAAGAGCGCGCCGATATTGAGGTTTAAATTCGCTGGAGTACACGGAAAAAAATTTTTGGTGCTTATAGCCAGATAGTTGGTGACATTTACCATCTTGGATTCCCAGATTCGACCCCTGAGAACAATTTTGCTACGAGCACAAATGTATGATGGTTAGAAACCTAAAACCGCGATCAGGTAGGCGTTGAACAAAGATGGTAATTCGCACCAACACTGCTAGTAGGGCGGATAAAGGGAAAAAGTTCCCAGAATCGTGCATTTCTGGAAGAAATCATGAAACTTTCAGGATATCATCATTACCTATAGATGGTTCAATTTCGCGAGTGAGCCAACATTCTGAAGGCCATGGGGCCGGAGGTGGGCAGGGGGCCCTGATTTCGCTATGTTTTGCCGAATTTTTGCGTTGAATCATTGTTAGAACGCCGTTAAAAAATGTAAAATGTAATCAAATACTTATGTAAAAGTCATTAGTAGACTCTCTCAAATAGTATCCTGAAATGTTATCACTGTCCCACCCCGGAGCACCCCTCAACAATGCCTAAAATTCAAAATGGCGCCGATAATAAGGCCTCCGAAATATCGGTATTTTCACTTGTGCATATCCTTCATGTGATAAGTCATTTCTATGAAATTTTGGTCGTAGATTTCATTAATGAAGTCGATAAGAGTCCTTCGGTCAAAATTGGAGCCCCAAATCCAAGATGGTGGCCAAATTTGATAGGCAGGAGGGTGCATTTTTTCAAATTGTTACGTGATAAGGCAAGTTAATATTATTTTTCTTTGATTATTTATTCTTTATTTCTTCCCTGTATTTTACCGTTACTTACTTCATTTTATTTCTTGCAATTTTTTATTTTTTTACTTTAATTTAGTCACTTCATTTTAATTTTTATACTTCATTAAATATCTCTTCGTTGTTATTTATAACTGCATTTTATTTATCTATTTTTTCTTTTTTTCTTTTCATGTCGAGAATCGATTCAAAATTTTCAAACTAGGATTATTTTTACGATTGGCTAAAGTGCTTCTAGCATTGGACAAATAAGCCCAGGCTACTTACTTGAACAAGTGAGATTATGTAGAATAGAAAATAAAAAAATTACCCCTCTAAAGTACTGAAGCCTTGACATGGTGTTAAATATAGTGCATGCCTAGCCTACTGGTAAACCTGGGATGTTTAGCTTAACGACAGCATACAATTGACAAGAAACATTGTTAAAACATTAGTAACAATTGATAAATTTCTGCCATTTCCTTGGAATTTTGAATGTAGAAAAAAATTGATTTTGAAAACTATTATTAGTACCAGGGGCCTTTGGCCGCTACGCTGCCGACAACCAATGCGGAAGAAAACAACATACGTAAAAAGTCGTAGAACAACCGTGTTCAAGTTATCTCGGAGATTAATGGATTCAAATACCGTCAATGTTTTATTTTTGATCAATGTTTTTAAAAGAATACACACTGTTATTCTAATGAGTTTCCGCAAATTTTCCTGAGTGATTTAAAATAGATAAAAGAAAATTTGACTTAAAACGCATAATATCCGAAATCTAAGCTTAGATTCGGCTTCCTCGTGAAAAATCGATGCAATTTCATGTATCATATGTCACCATATCATGAAGGAAAGAGATTAACGTAGGCGTGCAGATTCTAACATATCAGTCCGACGTGGCAACATGGGTGATTCGGAGTGGGTCAGCATCAGCTGATGAGTAAGAAGAAGTTTGTTTTCTCGGAAACGGACGAACCAAATGCTTGACGCCGGCGTCTGGCGGCGTAGCTCAAACGTTTGAATTCTGTGCCTACTTCCGCATACCGGCCGGCTTTGATAGAATCTTTACGCCTACGATTACCCTCTTTTCTTTATGCTATGGTAACATATGATACATGAAATAGCATCGATTTTTCACGAGGAAGCCGAATCTGAGCTTAGATTTTGGGTATGATGCGTTTTAAGTTGAATTTTCTGAATTTGAAAATTTAAGACGGCGGACGTAGCCTAAATTGATACATCGGCTCCCATTCCATCGATTAAATTCGAATTTTTAGTCTAATTTCGAAAATTCGAAAAACCAAGGTGGCGGGCGTGGCCTAAAACGCTACCTCGGTTCCTGCTCGTCGGATTTTCGTAAAACTTGGTGCCAAGGGGAGGGGGGAGGAAAGAAATTTTCAAACACTGCAATCGATATGTCGCAGGCAAATAGTAAAATTAGGCATTTTGTCAAATGCCTAGGCAAATAGTCAAATACTAGGGGGCTATGCCCCCTGACCGCTACGCGGTCCAACCCCCTGAAGGCGCTCCGCGCCATCAATGGGCCGCTTCGCGGCCCTATTTTTACCTCCTATCAGTGTTAGTTTTATTTTTCCCCTCAAAAATTACGATATGAGGTATACTTTACTTTTAGAATGAAATAATTTTTGGTTTTGATAAATATTTTAGTTCGTTTTAATCCGTTTTTTTTTTAAATCAGTGAAAAATTTAACATCGTCCGAGTTTCTGAATTGTTGTAATAAATGCCCTTTAATTATCATTAAAACCGAGCAGAGTCAAGAATAATTAATTGCGCGAAGTCATATAGTTTTGCGGCGACTTTACCGTCGCCCGAGCCAGAGACGGGAAAAGGAGTACGCTCCACGAACATATTATTACACGCTTATCAGTCACACAAGGTGGGTTGAATATGAATTCTTGAAAATTTATCAACATACTTTCCCTAATCAGCCCATATCTGATTGCTTTCTTTGGTGACTCAATGTTGGTAAAGCGTAAAAAATTGACGGGGCAGACTACTAACAAAATACTTTAATTGAGTTATCTGAGATGGTGATCTTCATAATCAACAAGTTTATAATTTGCACTAACGCATTCTGTAGTTCAATGAGCCCACTTAACCGAGTAGCATCAACCAAAAACAAGATAGGTGAAGCGCAAGCGCACTCTTTGGTGCAATGAGTCAACTTGATGGAGCAGTTTACCATCAATTTTGTCTCGGTGAACAGATTTGTAATAGCTAGTAGCAACTAATTGAAAATGATTGATTTCCCTAAAGACGTTGTGGACAATACAATGCCGTTGGTATTCTATCAATTTTTTCATGTATACGGCACCAACTTTTAATTAACAAAACCAAGATGGTTATCCGCGCACAGTCATTTTTTTCCGTGTACATCCATTTTGGAACTGAACTGAAAAAGAATAAGTATCTGAGTCAAGTTTGATAATTTGGGAAGCATCAAAGGCCACTTGTGCCATCTTGGATTTTTGAATTTTTAAAATTTGACTTTTACGTCAATATACTGATTGACACCAAATTTCACAAAAATCCATCAAACAAGAGCCGAGGTATCATTTTAGACTACATTACGTCCGCCGTCTCGGATTTTCAAAATTAAAAAATTTGAGTTGAAATTCAAGTTTTCCGTCAAAAACTTCCACCTGGCAGTGCCAGGCTGGCACCAAGTTTCACGTAAACGGTAAACCGATCATATAAGAGCCGCATGTCGTAGGATCAGTGGGACTCTAAGCTGTGGTAAACGAAACCATTCAATTAGCAAACGTTAGTGCGCCTTCATTTTTGTCTGATACTGTGCAATACTTCCGTGGTGAAATAGTTGCTTATAGCGCCTGCAATAGATTTGCTTCGACTTTATGGCAAAAAATCACGATTACCGCTCAAGTTGCACTCTGGCGCGTGCGGAGTGCGGAGTGCGAGCATTTTTTCATCACCGACGGTAAGGTAAAAAGACAAAATGTGTTTGAATATTGAGCAGATTTGTATGGTTAGGATCATTTAAGAATACGTTTTAAATTTTAATAATAAGAGTTCCTGATAACTTTGAAAAAGTAAATACACAGTTTTTTATTTGTTAAAAAAAATTTCTCCGTTATCTTTGATGAAATATTAAAATTTTAAGACTTGATGGAAAAAATATACGGTCCTGAGGGATGCGATTCTGATCATTGGAGAGAAAAAGAGGGATAATGCATTTCTCTATCTCAAGTGAAAGTTTAGATTGCTCTTTTTTCAAACCCACTTAATTTCAAACTTGATGTTTTACATGCCCAGATTATGGATGGATAATCCGGCCCTGGTAACTTTGAATTTTATGAATTTTGCGGCGAAGCCCTTTCGAAGTAAAAAAGAAGGCAACTTTATCCTCTCCCTCAACAAATTCTGCTTTGCTTGTGACTTTTGCGATGAAACTAAAACTGTCATTTTTAGCAAAATCTCAACCTAAGTGCCACTTGAAGCACATACTGCAGTGATAACCGACCAACCAAAAGCAGTTGATAAGAAAAATGTTCGCATAAACACGGCCCGCGTTTTGTGTTACGAACGAAATCATAACACTGTAAAACACGCGGGTAAACCGGCAGCCCGATCTTCCGGCTAAAATTTGAACTGTTTCAGACTCGGGGCAGCATTTGGACCTGCGCGATGAGAACGGCAGCAAGAGAAGTGCGTGGGCATCAAAGACGTCCGCTCTCAGCGTGACGAAATCTAGAGACGACCCACCGAATGATTTACGCGAGAGAACGATTAAATTCGGTGTGGGAAGAAACAATTATTTGAAGGGTTCGACTGAATTTCTGTCGCGAAGTAAACGAAAGATTCTTAAAAATATTCGGATTCGTCGAAAGAATCGTGAAACACGGAAACGGCCGGCAACACCGTTTGTTTACGTGAACTTGCTATACCCAGTGCGCGTATAATCGCGGTTCCTCCTTAAAATTATTGGGTTACCCTCTCATCTTTGAACTTACCGATCTGCGTTCATAAATTTCTTCTCAGGGATACTCCATGCGTGTTCAATGATTAAATACCGTTCTCGTAGTTAACCCGGACTTTGGACGTTTTCTTGATGGATTGGACGCGGAAACTCAAACCGCCACCCTGATTTTGACGAGGGGATATTTTAGATCCCATTTCTAGGTAAGCAATGAATTTTTAAAAAGAAAAAATGAAACCACCTCAATTTTGTCTCATGAAAAAGTGTTGAATGTTTACTCAAAATCACGATTACGCAAATTAAAAATTCCGGATTTCCGCTGTTTCTTGTTTCACCCCTTTTCTTCATTTCAAGGAGCTCTTTTCCGGAGTTAGTACATAGTGCTCTTATAATTACGTCCAGCCGACGATAATAAAACAAATCGCATCATAAGTGAATCCAAAATTTAGCGGAGAAGAATGGAAGGGGAAAGCCCATAGCATGAGAACGGAGATTTCATCACGGTGCAGAAATCGATAGAGGGCAGCGCTCGTTTACGTTAGCTGAAATGTAGTGCATTTCAAGAGGCAGCGGCAGCCCTGAATGGAGGCTGCGCGTCGAGCCATTGCGCATCTTGCACGTTTAATTTTAGCGGCTAAGTTCTGCGCCCGAACGCCGATCGGACAATACGACGTCGCGGTCGTCCAAATTAGCTGTCATGCTAACTATAATTCTAGCAATGTATCCGCAGATTTTTCTGCATGATTTCGTAAACAGTTCAATTTAATGATAAGTCCTGACTTCTGAGATTTTCACTTCACTTTCGATTGGATCGAGGAAAAGGTCGAATTGAATTTCAGAGACTAAATTTTCAGAAACGCTTTTTTCGTTCATTAAGTAATTTGATTACGTAAGTTAGGTTCGTAAAAAAATTAACAGTTTACTTTTCGCCGGAAAGTTTACATTCTCCGAAAAAAAAAAATGCGAACGGTTTAATTCATTCGTGTGTTAGGGAAGTGCGTAAAGTTGCATTGTAATCTACATTAATTTTACTGTATTTTCAAGTCAGAATTATAATTTTATTAATTTCAGTTCAAAATACAAAGAAATTGAGAGCCCCCTGTTGAAATCATGCAAAAATATCATAAATCTGATGAATTTTGCCAACCGAGTGCCTAATACGTCCGGTGGTCTTGAATTTTGACGCGGCACAGCTTTAAGAATTTTTTAAATACTGTCTTAAAATTCAAGAATGCATCAACCGGTCAACTGTAAATCTCCTCAATAATACAGAAGTATAGATCCTCAGCATTCTTTTCATGCACACTGAGCACTTTTTACCCACATGAGCTTTTTTTTTGTTTTTGTAAATCACCAGCGGTTAACTCGCACGGGGTGCCATCTTACGCGCTTATTAGTAAACATTTCATGTAGTTAATTTTTTCGTGACTCCTAAATAGTAATAATGAGTAAAAGAATAAGAAGAAGGTGAAGAACACCCGTTGATAAACTCTCCTCACTGCGTGTCTCTCATTCCGTAGAGTTCGCCTTCAATACCTGTAACGGCAATTTGAGCGACTTGGGAGCACGAATAGTTGCGCGCAGTAGTTTTGGCGCATTCGCTCTGTTCCGGCGGGTACTTCAAGCTCCTGCGTATAATTGCTAGCAGCAGTTTCTGTCGTTTTCCTATATATGCGAAAAAGAGGCGTAAAATTGCAACACAACCCTCCAATCTCTGCTTTAAACATGGCAGCTTACAATTATTTTATGTTGCTTCGTTTCAAGACTACATTTCTGGAGCTGCAAATTTCGAACTGAAAGCTCCAGTTTAATTCGACATTTTTGGGTCTTTTTCACCCTGGTTGTTTAGAGGACTTTCATCTAAAGCCTGACCACAGTAACTCCATTTTGAGTTTTTGGGGCCTCAGCAAAATGATTATTGAAATTGATAGACAAGCAATAGACAAAAAGTAAAGAGAAAATTGAGCGATCCTGCAACACGTTTTCAAAGCAAAATTTTTCTCACTAATTTTTCAAGAGGAGACGAAGGGTACTAATTCTAGTAGCCGTGTAGTTCCAAGAGACCATCGCGCCGTGCCGTTGAAAGTATGCAATACGTAGGTAGGTAAGCCAACCCACCTCCGGACTGATTATTGAAATCGATAGACAAAGCAATTGACAAAGAAGTAAAGAGAAAATGGAGCAAACCAATTGGTGGAAGCGGGTGGTTACAATGGACTAAGGAGGTAAGTAATAGAGTAATGACAACCAACGAGAGATATGGTTAGTCCATCATCTTCCCTCCAAGTCTCTGGCATCCACTCGTTTCAACCAGTAGTATCGCCCCATGTTTTATTTGTCCTCTCCGTCCATCGCTTTGTCTATAAATTTTAGTCCATATTCCCATAGTTAGTCACATTCTTTAACATTTTTCTCTCTTTCCAGGCGGCATTGTGAGACGATGGAGAAAATGGAAGACTCCTCCCGGGACAGAAAAAGCGACCCGGGCGAAACGCACGCCTTCTGTATCTTCTCGTTGCTGATATTCTTCCTGGTCCTGGGGAACCTAACCTTAACCCTGCTCATCATCAAAGTCCTGCGCATCGGTTACGGCATGGAGAGCATCGAGAGCAACACCCTGGAGAACCTCCTCAAGTTCTACGGAGACGCCGACCTGGGCGAGCTCTACAAACCCGACGGGAAACTCAGCGGCTTCAAGGACCTCCCGGTCGTCATCGGGGGCACCGCCGGCTCGGTGGGCTTCGAGCTCATCGACCACCACCACAACCGCACCCCCGTCCAGAATTTGAGGGTCGAAAAGAACGGCACGCACTTGAAAAACGTGACGAATTTCGAGGTCGTCGATCCCGCCACCGGGCGCCCGGTCTTCTCCACGAGTTTCCCCAAGTTCTTCCTGCCCCCCGGAATGTCCAAGATCGACGTCAACATCGTCCACACGCGCAGGATTGCCAGCCCGATCAACACTACCCTCTATCTCAGGTCAGAGTCGTATATTTACACTGCACGGATAAAAAAAGCACGAGTTTGTTGTGTGATATGGACATTTCCAATTAATTGTGGTAAAACACGAATTAATCGTGGTCGTGCCCGAATAAATTAGGCTACTAACCTTGCGGCACTACCCAAACTTGAGTTGCGGTTCTACCACAATTAATTAGAAATGTCCGTATCATCCAACAAATTGTGGTAGTACCACAATTATAGGGAATAACCCCTAACACTTTTTTTCCGTGTGAAAAAAGAAGTTACGGGCTATATACACAAACCGTCCGTTCCAGGCTCTGAGGCCGAAAGGACCAGATGCTGGCGCTGCAAAGTGGATCGAGTCAATTAGAGAGGTCGGACATGAAATTTTTTACTAAAATTGTAAATCTTGATGTTGATTATATCACATATAAATTTCAATGGGTGTTTACAGCCGGTAATTTCACAAGGGAACCAATAGAACCACTTTTAGAACCTCAAAAAAAGTTATGGTCCGGTTTTCATACTTTGAATTTCTGATTTTAGTGAATATCGACGCCATATTTTAGCTTCACCTACATCACCCTGTAATCAAAACAAATTCTCAAAATGCGACCACCTACTTTTTATCTATATGAGTGGCACCTATGTTTATTCTGCCCTGTTTTTGCATTTACTTGACTTATTTTTCACAGATCCGAGTCGGTGACGCGTCTGAAAGGGAACGAGGGCACGCGCATGCGCGGGAAGAGCGTCATGTGGACGGCCGACGGCGATATCTTCGTCAAGAGCGTCAACGGGAGTTTGATTCTATCCGGGAAAAACGGGATCATCCTCGACCTGAAATCCTTGCATATCGCTCAGAATAAATTCAACAAGACTGTCAGCACACATTATAAACTGTGTGTTTGTATGCCTTCCGGCAAAGTTTTCCGGATCCCCATGACTCAACGCTATAACATGCATTTAGCGTGCAACTATGTAGACCAGATAATCGGAAAAAGCCCCTGTTAAGTCCTGGTTAGGCAAGACTATTGACATTTTTTCAAACATTTTAGGTGTGATCATACGTCGTTCCCCGAACTAAGGAACGTAACTCCATTCCAAGGTTGCAAAATCGACTCAAACAATTAAATTATTTTACAAAAATGCACTTGTGCAATTTTTGTCCAAATTTGTCTGATTTTTGCAAGGATCAGAAGAAAAATCAGCGAAATTTTCAGTTAAGAACGCCCAAGATTCTTCTAGTAAAAATGCAATTTGCGAGGGGAAATTTGGCAACATTTAATTGTAGTGACGTTCTTTCGTGAGGGAGACGACGATTTCTTTTAAGGTACCGTATGACTCTTTGAGGAGTATTATGGAATTTAATGTTTAGATGAAAACATATCAAATGTATTGTTACTCTTGAAAAAACATAATCAAGGTGAGGAAGAAAAAATTTTGCAAAATATTGGAAAATTATGGAATTAATATTGCAGCGAAATTTTTTACGTTGATGCTAATCAACTTTTAAAAAATAATACGAAAAGATTGGAGGAATGTTGGTTGAATACTACCGTAATGAATTTTTGTTATGATATCACTGATTCAATATTGATCCAATACAACATCGATACACTATCAAATATAAACCAATAAATCAAAGAATGTTACGTGAATGTTGACTCAATATTGCCTTAATGTTTGTCTTGACTGGGTAGAGATTGTAAAGAATGCAAAGCACCAGAAGTTTTTCTTTAGATTTTTCTCTAATAATGTCTTGGAAAAATTTTCGTGCGTCGAGACTTAGGAATAATATTCAAATCATTGTTTTTGCTTTTTATCAGAAAAGTTGTACATATTTTCCGGTGTTCAAAACGTAATTACTTCACTATCATTTGAATGTTAAATTTCGTTTCATCATATCCACTTATAAAATGAATAATAATGAGCACAATACTTAAAAAATCCTCTACTTTGGAGGAGAAAAGAATTCAAAATCATTGTAATAATTGTTATCAGCTATTGATTTTTTTCTACATTTATATTACTTCTCGTTTTAGAGGTTTGACCGCAAAATATTCTCGATTTTGATGCGGTAATTTTTCAAATATTAAACGTATGTTCCTGCGGCTTGCGTGACTATAACTTACGGCAAGCTTAAACCCAAAATAATGGAATTACACTCTAACCTTCCCTGGAAAATTGATTTTTAAATCTTTCATTTGTCTTTTTTTAAATAAATTTAGTTGTGTAGAGAACTCTACGTTTATTTTATTTTTAAATTACTTATTTGACCCCGCGTATACTGTACTGAACGTAAAATCAAATACTTAGTCAAATTCCTATGTGAAAGAAGTTATTGATGATGATCTAATGAACCGTGAGAGGGGGGCGGGGAGGGTTAAAGTCTTTGTCCAACGCGTTGCCATGCCAGTCTCACCAAACAGTTTCCGCACCCTCCGATAACTGTTGCTGAAAATAGAATGTATTAACTTGGATATTAAATTTTTGGATTGATTATTTTACAATTCATACAGAAAGTTATTTGGAAAACGCGATGTATTAAAGTGCTCAAAGAGGATGATTAAAATTGAAGTAGCCTCTTGGTCTATCTAATATTCCCCTGTTCAGGATTACAAAGGATTATTCATGGAAAGTAGCTAAACTCTATTTTCGAAGAGCTGAAAACAGCAGGTCAGTGCGTGCATTTTCCTACGAATTCTTCTTCTTCCTAAGGTAAAGCTTAATATCAATAAACTTTAAAAGCTGTATTTAGCTTGAAATCAAGACCAAATGAAACAATCTATTCGTCTGGCGTATGCGAGTCTATGTGGGTGCTATAGGTTCAAGTCATGTAAGATCAACAACTTGGAGGACCTTATATTTTCAGAATATTAAATGAATTGACTACCTGATTGTTCAAGAGCTTTGCTCTAGTTTATCAATCATTCAAAAAATAGTTTCTCACTTTTTGGAACCATTCAGAGTTCATTTGTAATGTCTCTCGAGGAATATCTTGATCTCCCCAAGAAGCTTCTTTAAGGGCTCGACAGGCCTTTTCAGTCCTATATTTATTGGGAAACTAATAAAAGGTTTTCAGAGACTACTGAGGAGGCCCAAAATAACATATTTCATTACGTGTTTTTTTTTCTTGCAGTATTTTTTTGTTCCTTTTTATATGCTTAATCTTTCACAAGGCTCCTGATTGAAATGGATCTGCGCTAATTTGAAAAAGTGTAGAGCTAAGTACCCAGTCACTTCATTTCCACGTAAAAATTTGTTGCCCACATTATTCCATTTTTATGAAGAACAATCACGATCCAAAGGTGTGACGTGCTTTGCGATGTATCGATTATCATCGATTTAAACCTATGGAAAAGGATCGATAAACAGGGTGTTAGCAGCGAACACCTCAATAATCGATTCTTTACCATAGCTGCAAATGGGGAAATATCGATAATCGATCATTTACGATTCGCCACTGTCATGATCTCGTATGAAACTTATCAAAACTCTCGATTGGACCAAAGAAAGATCACATCATGTATCGATTAATGATAATGGTAACCTCCATACTCTGTTTGTCATAGAAATGATATTAATGAAACAAAATTTACATAGCGAATTGAGATATGTAATTTTTTCTGATAGCATGGTCAAAATCATTCTTTAAAATGTAACTGGGATTCGCGTCTCGTTACGTGCGTGTGTCTGGAGATTCAAGCATAGCCCAAGCTCATCACATGACTTTCCAAAAAATAAATAAATAAATAAAAGTAAAAAAAAATCGAACAAAGTTTATTGCATAATTGGGTAACTTTTCTCCTCGAATTCCACATTTTAACTCTTCTTATAGGGACAAGAATGGACACCCAGAAAGAAGGAAACCGCCTAAAAAAACGGGGCAGAACCAGGCGACGAGGACCAGGTAAAAATGAAGTCATCAGACTGGTGGAGCATAATGGAATTCGGGACCTAAGAATTCCCTGTTTAAAAAGGAAACCTAAACCAATTGTTTTAGATCCAAAAACAATGCAACAAATAGAACAGAATTCAAAGGTATGCCTCATTTTCACACCTCTCGCATTATTTGGAGTTGCACCAACATGCAATCAATTGGACCGA
Source organism: Bemisia tabaci (assembly GCF_918797505.1). Taxonomy (NCBI): domain Eukaryota; kingdom Metazoa; phylum Arthropoda; class Insecta; order Hemiptera; family Aleyrodidae; genus Bemisia; species Bemisia tabaci. The sequence goes on along the minus strand of NC_092794.1, from coordinate 12,688,592 downwards.
GTTTAACAGAAAGGAATACCAAGCCACATCAGCTATTGCCAAGTTTAAGTGGGCAATTAAATTTGTTACGAGGGAACGTTTGTTCGGATTTCTTTGAAAACTTTAAGAAATTTGGTTCGTACCATGGAGAATTTTACGAAAATCCGCACAACCGTTTTCATGTAAAAAATTAAATTGCCCAATTAAACTTGGCAATAGCTGATGTGGCTTGGTTCATCTCTGTTTAACGCGGTCCAATTGAGGTTGCAATTCGGTATCTTTGAGAAATTTCTTACGTATAAATTATAATTTTAAAATCAATCTTAATATCCGAGAAAGTATCAATTCCCGAATGTTTTCATTAAAAATGGTTTAAAAAAAAAAAAAAAAACCTTGTATATTTTCTGAGGTTATAGGACATTTCGTCAACGATTTTTTGTCCCCGCGCCTGTATTTTCCAGTAATTTACGTCCACGCGTTTTTTCGACTCGGGAATTTTGGTCCACGTACCAGTTGAGACCCTAAGTTAATTGGTCCACATGTAAATACAACCTCTTGATTTGCCTTGGCTAAAGGCTCTTAGATTTTTCCTGTGTACGATAAGTATCTTGATTTATTTTGCGAGGAAAGATCTATACTTTTAAAGGATGCCTGTCATTCTTAATACGTTCAATTTCGTGTAATACTGTGCAACACCTCTGTTGTGAAATAGTTGCTCCAGCCGCCGCGCCGCCACGCGGCGGGCAGTCGGTCAGCGCGAATCGCGCATTGGCGCCTACAAACCTAAGTGGATACTTCAAGCATTGTGTAATGCGTGAAGTATCCACTTAGGTTTGTAGGCACCAGTGAGCCTCTCACGCTGGAAGCACGCCGCTCCGCTCTGTTAGGTTCTAATATTAATACTCGCATAGTCACCGTTCCTTAACTGATGATTTCGAAATTTTTGCACACTATGCATTGATTATTCTCATTTCAATTGAAGAAAACAAAAATATGTATCAATTTATCAAAGGAGAGTAATAATATAATGTGTTTTTTAAATATTGGTGGTTCGGTGTCAAATTTAATGATTTCCAAGGCACTTTAATTTTTTATTTTACATTTTGTGCTTTTACTGTGCTGCAGCGAGGTGTACGCGCAACCAAACGCTCAAAATTTGACGTATTTGACTCTAAAAGATCGATGTACAAATAGGTTAAAAGTAAAGATTGCGTGCTTCTTGGTTTTTTTCCCTCTTTTATTCATTTTTGCAGTTTCTTTCGGCACAACTGCGGCTCATTGAGATTAATATAGGTGCAATCGCTTGGAAAAGGTTTTACAAATATTTGTCACGTTTTAAAAATATAAATGTTTTCAAAACGAAGTAATAATTTCGTAAAAAAAAAAATAAAAAAAATAAAAAAAAAAGTACCTATGCATATGTAAGGTATATTGTACATCGAATATTTTAAGGATAGAAATAAAACCATATATTCACCAATGACAATTTAAAAAGATGAATCAAAAGGAGAAAGTAACATTTCATTTAGAAAATGAGCAATCATAACAACACCTCCTCCTCTCTCAATTTAATATTGTCAGTACGATTTTACATACCGACTAAAATATAACGCTTGGACCAAGTCGCCGTTGCTTATTTTACGTGTGGGCGTAAACTACTGGACAAAAAAGGTGCGCGGACAAAAAATCTTTAACAAAATGTCCTAGAACCTTTCCTCTACATCCCGATTTGAATCGTATTTTGCAAAGAGAAACCAACTTTTTTCGGCTAATTTTAGAAGCAAATTACGCCCTATTAGTTTCCTCATGCAGATATGTACTTTTACGCATGAGGCGAAAAAAGTAAAAACAATGTTTGATTATTCTATGAATTATTCTTCACACAGCAGATTGTTCATGGCGATTTTGAAAGTTGGCGACATTGTTTTTCCCCCATTACATGGGGAATACCTACATACATTACATTACCCAATACATTAAAAATATCGACTTTACGCGAAGCAAGCTGCTTCAATCGATTATGTTTCAAATACATTTAAATGGAAGAAATTCAGTGTTTCCAACTTTAAAGAGTCGCCGCCGTCAAATTGGTAAAAAAAGTGTCCAGCAAAAATGCGGCAACTTACGAGAATTTTTGCAAAAAGACGAACTAAAGGCTCTTTAGATTTTCTTATAAAATGTTCACTCAGAACTTATACGAGCTTTTTTTGGCTCTTAAATTATAGGTCGTTACGTTCGAGGACAAAATTAAGAAAATCGAGGAAATGCGAAGAGCGAAAGAAAAAGAGGCTGAAGAAATCGAAGCACACTCAAGGAAATTAAGGGAAGATTTCGAAAAAAAATACCAGGAACATGAAGAACTTACTGCCGAGGTAATAATAAACTCATATCATAATGAAAATAATAAATATTTCTTTTTTTTAGCTTCAAAATCATTGGCAGAAAATTACTGAGGTCGCGAAATAGAACTATTTCTACTAAACGGAACTAAAGACAAACAGTAAAGATGGGATGTGCTCTAGAAAGGTGGATAAGAAACAATGTAAAAGTGGGCGTGATTCCCTTTGGGAAAGTGGAAAAGCGGGATTTTACATTCTAAGAATTTTTATCCAAGAATTTGCACAGACTTGCGTAAATGATTTATCGATTAATATGGCGATTCTTAATAATTAGACGTTGCAAGTGAAATTCTGAAAAATGTGCTCGGCAACACCAAAGATTTTTCTTCCTAGAATACAAAGAAAAATTACATTTTAATTTAATAGTCTTTCCGTAAGGTTCCCATCATATTTTTGCTACCCTCGTAAATTGTTGCAGGAGCGCGAAAGAGCTGAATATCTCTTACAACGGGCTGAGCAGATACGTTTCGAGCAAGAAGATGAAATAAAACGATGCAATGCTCTAATCCTAGCGACCAAGTGCAATGCTATTCGAGATGCACAGGTTGCAGAAAAGCGAATTATTAAGTGAGTTCGTCCACAGTTTTTCACCGGAAAATTGAAAATCAATTTTATTTTCTCGTATGATGCACAATTTTTAAAACCATGCTCTTATTTAAAACTAGGGTCGAACTAAGGGTGCCGCACGGGACGCCTTCACAAGGACGTTAAAAAAAGAGGAGGGGCAAAGATGAAGAAAGGAGGAGAGAGTCAATGGAACAAAGAGTATAAATAAAGTGCGTATAACGTAAGGAAAAGACTTAGCTAGAAGCAGCACATAATATGTCACGTAAACCTGTTGATAGATATCGTCTATATTTAAGCAGTAACGTCATTTCATCAAAAATTTGGGGGGGGGGGAGGAAAAGACCCGACATGACCCCTAAAATACCTAAGTAAAGAAAATGAATCGAATTTTCAGCAATTCGTTCAATGTCTCGTTTACCCAGGCTTTTGCTACCGTGCGTGAGGGGGAGGGGGTGGCTGCTTCCCTCATATGACGCCACTTTCCAGAAGGTCCGTCTTCGATTTGTACTACATTTTGCAATTTGAAACTATAAATTCTAGCCCGGTTTCGTATGTGCCATTAGTTTTCCCTAAGCACGTAGGTGTTTTTCCAGAGGAGCCAGAATTTATGGTTCCAAATTGCAAAATGCAGTCCATTTTGCTATGCATAGGCAACAAAGATACCGGGGAGTCCGAATATGTATTTGGTTGAAGAAACACACAAGTATATCGCTGAAATATTGAATTTATGAACGATTTGATATAGCTCTCTTTATCTCATTGCAATGTATTACGTCTGCTGTTTAAGGATAAATTAATTGATCCTAAAAATACATGTAAATTTGAGGAATGATCATTTGTAGGAAACAGTTGGAAAACTATGAAATCCAAATGGAAGAAATGATGGAGAAGGAGAGGCAACGCGTCTTGCAAGAGTATGAAAAGAAAAAAGAAAATGAACTTGAGAGGAAACACGAATTCATTTTAGACATTATCCAGCAGATCCAAGAGAATCAAAGAGCTCTCGATCGGGAAGCTGCCGCACTCGAAAAGGTAAAAAGTAAAAAATGTACTTTTAAAAATGACGTGCGGTAAGAAACTGTTTAAGTAGATCAGATTATGGCGAAATTGTTTTCATATTTGTAGAGGAATTTACGTGAAGAATTTGACTTTTTTGTGCCGATTTTTAAACACACTTTATCTCAGGAATTACTAAATTTTCGAATTTAAATGAGGAAAAAGACAATACTTATTTACAACTGCTAAACCAAACATTGGTTTTTCTTTCTTTCTTTCTTTCTTTCTTTCTTTCGTTTATTAGGTAATATTTCCATGTAAATTTATTACTGTTACTGCCTTCTTTAGAGGTGTAAATGGCCGTAGATGCTAAAGCACCGCTTTAAAATAAAATTATTTTACTACTACTACTAATGTAATTTACATCTCCTGTGTTTTGTGTTTGGTTAATCTCAAAATCTACATACATTCCTCTTCCTGCCGCCCTAAAATTAATTTTAAACCATTTTATTTCTATCTCCTACTGTTAATCAAAAACTATCCTAAAATTTGATATACATATAGATATCGTAATGAGGTTACGGATGCCCTCTGGATGATTATTGATAATTTTACAGCTCGTCTAGTAAAATTTTCTGGATGGATCGCTACCAGTTCCATCTATCAACACCTTCCTTTTTCCATTTATTCCTCTCTTTGGTAACACGGCAGATCTGACAAACTACTCGGACGGGCTTGACGTGCTCATTCTTGCGTGGACACGACTGGTCGGAGTGCCTTCATGTGTTCGTGTATGCAATAAGCACATCCGTAAAGCTCGAATTGTTGCATCAACGCGTTTATTACTACCTATCCTTCGCGTCTGTCAAACGAAATACTAATTGGGAGCATCTTGCCCCGATTATTTAAAAGATTTTTGTTTTGAATATCTTATTTGATTCCATTTATATTTTATTAAAATTTTTAGTTAAGTTAAACTAATAATTTTCAAAACAATTGAATTTATTGGTTTAAATTTTAATTAAGAAGTTTAAACTAATGATTAAATTATCCTTACCTACTTAAGTTATCCTTGTAATTTATGCTCCGGGTTCTAAAAATTTCCGGATTTTTACGCATTGTCTTGAGAATCATGCATATCTTAACTCAAAGGAGGCACTTCAGTACAGAGGGATCCTTGTCTTACGTCCAAAACGAGCGAGTTCTTGGATTTTAATTTTTCCTAAGGACGAACTTAAGTGTCCCTGTTGATTTTATTCAGGAAATTGTCGCAAGTAAACATCTGGCTAAAACATTAGAGGCAGAGGCAGCTAGAGAGAAAGAAGAAATGCTAGAAAAACAAAAGAAACGACGCCAAGAAATGGCCGAGACCAACGAACAGCAAAGAGAGCTTGCAAGAAGGCAAAAAGAACAAATTCGACTGGCTGACCTGAAGGTATGTATGAACCATTATTGGTTAATGGTTATCAATGGTTGGTAATTGGTTATTAATGGTTGGTAGTGGGTTTTAAATGATTGGTAATTGGTTATGAATGGTTGGTAATTGGTCATTAATGGTTAATCTTTCGCTGTTTCCTTCTTTTAATATTTGAGTTCCAGTTGATTAGATTGCGTAGCTCGGAAAATGTTCATTCTACATTGGAGCTTTAGCACAGAGGCCAGGAATGTGGAGGATGGGGCAAATTACATTTGGACGTATTTTTGCCAAACAGAACTATGTGCATCATGATATGAGCCCTGAAACCCATAAGAATATATGCATGACAGGGTTTACGTCACAATGCACAAAGTTCTTTGGTAGAAATACGTCCAATCGTCCATTTTAAGATTAGCTCTGTCAGGAAAAATGATTAAATATTTGTAACAGACAATATTTTGAGACATCGGTTTATTTTTGGTGACTTGAAATGTTCCACTTGTAGGAAAACGGATAAAAATTAAAAATTAAATCCGAAAAATGAGGATTTTTTTCTCTGCTTGGTGTTTTGAGTGTGGGTTGTGGGTCGTGTATCATGTCCCTAAAAGGGATGTTTTTGTTTTCTAAATTTAGGAGCCGCTTGAAATTGAGTGAAATATTTGGCGAAAATGTCTAAGTTATTCGCCTCTTAACTATTAACGATTTAGACTTTATATTCCAACTTTAATAAGACAAATTAATACTATAATATAATTTAACTTCTTTCGTTCTTCGTTCTTCTCTCTATGCTTCTTTCGTTTCATGCCACCCTCGCTTCCATGAACAGATTCAAGAGTTTATGCGACAGAAAGCAGAACGAGAGGCTAGACGAGAGGAGGAAATCAAACAACAGCGCCTCCTCAGAGAGAAAGAACTAATAAGGATGCGGGCAGAACAAGATCGAGCCATCGACGAACAAGCACGAAGAGATATTATTTTAGCGATACGGATACAAGATGAGGTAAAAACTATTATAAAAACAAGCATTATGTATATGAATGTAACCGAGATGGACTACTGACGTAGATCGGCCGGAGTGTCGAGAAAGGATCACGTTCAGAATGAAAGGATACGTGAAATTATGGGCTTTGGAAACAACGTTGTGCATGACATTTTCACACAACAGCTTGTCTGTTATGGGCGTGTGCAAAGGATGCCAGATGATTGGTTGCCTAAGAACGCTCTGGATTGAGTCCCCCCTGGCAGAGAACGTAGAGGACACCCTGCCAGATCATGGATTGAGGGAATAAGGCAGGAAAAAGGAGATGCGATCTGCCAGGGGAGCTCTGGCAAGATCGCTGTCAGTGGCGGTTGGGTGCCGCAGAGCGCATAGAAGCGCTATAAGAGCGACTTAGTAGTAGTAGTAGCATTATGTATATTTAATTCTTCCCAGGACAACCTCTCTCCATTTTAAATTACACTATTTTTCCGGTTTTTTTTTTCTCGTGTGTATGTCAATCTTAGCACCTGATTTTTTCCAAATCTCAGAACAACGGCGATCCAGGGCGAGAATCATAGAGGCTTAATTGCAACGCAAAATCTCAAGATTTTACCGCACAAATTATGTGTTTAAGTCATTACCGATCAGTGTGTGTTATCCATAAACATTTTAGAAATATTCGTCACATCACAAGAAAAATTCTCAAAAATAAGTTTAAAAAAAGTGGAGCCATTTTTAGGTGAATTAATGAATTATTCGGTTGAATCGTTGCTACGCTGGAATGTAATAATTAGTCCATCTGACACTCACCTATTACTTCATTTGTTGAACCGTACTTAAAGTGATGTCATGACCACTTAAGTGAAACATCAGTGTCAGTTGCTGAAAAATAGCTGAAGAAACTATTCTCAAATACCTTAGTTGTTGTTGGATTTTTTGTAAATCGTCCTAAAACGTTGAAAATCGACGATAGTGCATGATGAAACTTAATATCTTCATTCTAAGGTGGAGAGAAACTGGAGAGAACGTGAGAAGGCGGCTGTGGTGAAAGAGGCGATTGCGCTAGAGAAGTTGAAAGAAGCCAGAGCTGCTCAAATTCTTGACAAACGAAAATGTCAGGCCGTAGAGGTAATGAAACGTAAAGAAGAGATCCAGAAGATGATTCAAGTCTGTCAGGAGGAACAAGAAGAGGAGAAACTTACTCAGATGCAAAAATTGAAGGTCGGTTCCGTCCACTTAAATAAGTATCAATTTTTTTTTCATTTCATATGCTAATCTTCTCACAAAAATTTTAATTTTGAGTCTTCTTGATTCACGCACCATATAATTACATCGGGACATATATTGTGTGCTAAGGAAATATTAGACTAGAACAGTACTATTTCTATTTCCTTCCCCTACCTCATCTTTTCAATAGTGCCGCCGAGATGCGTGACACAAAATAGCAATGTTCCAGAACCGCGAATTTTTTTCATTTTTTTCTTCATTTGCGGTATTTGAATCAACTTACAATCGCTCATTGCTTGAAAGCTCCAACTACGGGCGAAAAAAAAAGTTCGCCTTCATTTTTGGCCGTCATGCAATTTACGCTGCTTGGAAGTTGCAATATTTGTATCGCACATTTTTTCACGGCACTAATATTATTCAGAATAGCATTTGGGGGAACAGCGACTCTACATCGAATCAATCAGAAATTTACATAGATTTTTTTACGGAACACAGTGTCTGCTTATTGTAAATTTGTTATTTGTTCCGGACACGTAAAATTTAGCGATTCGAAATATTAGTTTCATTTACTAAAGGAGCTTCGTTTGTTTATTTCAAACAAATGATTTTTCCAATTTTTAACAGCTTGACCCACTCCCAAAAATGCATAAAAATGCAAATCAATTCCGAGGAAGGAACTAAGTTCATATTTAACGTAAACCCTATGATTTGTAAAACTTGATACTTCCGGGGGCTTACGTGGAAATGGAAAAACGCCCGCGCACGTTGGAGGATCGACGATTTAGCTTTTTCTCAGCGGTATCAATTGAGGGGCTTGGAGGACAAGGCGCATAGGTGCATTTTTGTTTGCTATTTCGAGGTATACGTGTTTGAAATTTTGAAATTACATGGATCCTTATGGCGGAAAAAAAATTCGAACCGACTTTTTGATACATACTTAAAATTGGGATTTGGGAGCGAATTTTCCACCGAATATGCATTAGGATTAGTTTCACTCGAAATCATTGAAATCTCAATTTTCGAAAACTGCACGTATGCGCCTTGTCCTTCAAGCCCCTCAATTCAGGACCAATTGACCAAAATAATTTTAACTTCCGCCGCCGCGCCGACCGCACTGTGTTTGACGCAATGCGTGAAGTATTCATGCAGTCTTGTAGGCGCTGTGCGTTCCACGCCGACCGCTGACAGCTGTGTGTTTGACGCAATGCGTGAAGTATTCATGCAGTCTTGTAGGCGCTAGTATGTGTTTCATGCCAACCGCCGCGCCGCGCCGAGGGTTTTCTCCTTTTCATCTCATCAAGTCATCGTCATCATTGTTCCGCCACTCCAGGCCGAATTGCGGGTATGGTTTATCTCTCAACTCGACTAATGAAAGGTCCTTCTCTTGTATCGCCGAAAGACGACAAAATTAGAAATCACTAAACTTCTACTCTAGGGAAATGAGAGATTCTGCCGCCTTTTCCCATTCTTAATTTATTTTCTGAATCCAAATTTTTATATATATTTACATTTAAAAAAATTGCAAAATTTGCCGCTTCCTAAATTGAATGGGCCGCGGCCCATGTGGCCACCCCTAAATCCGGCCCTAGTAATTTTGGGGTACCTACCCTCCAGTGGCATGGCGTGGATTGCGATATGTCGATTTATCTGCCATTTAAACCTATGGAAAAGGATCGGTAAACATGGTGTTCGCAACGAACATCTTAAAAACCGATTATTAACCATAGCTTCAAATGGGGAGAAATAGATAATCGATCTTTCAAAATGCACAGGTTAAGGAGGAGTACCGCCGAACGCTTCTGGAGCAGATTAAGCAGAAGGAAGAGGAGAAGAAGAGAGAACGGCAACGAATAATCCAGTTGGGAGAGCAGTGGAAAGCAGAACAGGATCAACGCGACAGAAAAATTAAGGAAATAATGATGAAAAAAATTGATGCAGTCAGGTAGTTGTTCTTTCCATTTACTTTTATTCCAACTATTTTATTTTTTGTTTTGTTTGCTCCTCTTTCACAGGTACAATTGGAGGGCTTAGAGGACAAGGCGCATAAGTGCAATTTTTGAAAAAATGCCCTTTTTCCTACAAATTATCCATGATCACGGTCAAAAATGTGTATGTCAATTGTGACGCCCCTGATTTCATTATTCAGGAAGACTCCATTGCAAAATATATCTTTAAAATTGTCTGTAAATATTTTTGAATATAAGTCTCTAGACCTCGTCAAATTTTTGTCTGAGGACCCAAGGACCCCCCTTCCCTCCCATTTTTGAGGTATTAAGTATGTAGAATGAACAAAGTTCAGCTTAAAAAAAAACCAGGTAAAATATAAAATCACCCATTTATGCAAAAAAATCGATGGCATAGATTTCGTTTCGGAATTAAATAAAAAATCGACCGGTTACGTCCAAGATCAGTTTATTATTCGACTTCAAAGTTTCCCCAGTTCGGATTGAATTATATTCTGTCAATCAAATACGGAATGTGATCAATAAATGTGTGTTTGTGTAATACTACACCTCGTTGTACTACCAGCTGTTAAATACTGAAATTTATCAGAGAATTTGCATTCTTAGTTTGTAATAAATCGCAGAATTTCGAACTTTCAGACTTCCATAGAATGTGAGTATCTAATAAACGTTTTATTCTATCTTAATGTTTCAGATCGCGCGATGTTCCCGAAATATATATTCGGGAAATTGAAAGACAGTTACGTCTGACTTCTCCTTGAAGATGAACAAAATTAAAATCCTGGAACTTCAGACTGAAACCAGAAATGGGCACTTGCGCAAGCTGGAAGAAGATTAAAAGGAGCTTAATTTTTCACTATCGAAGAAAATCATTCAATGTGGTCGCATGAGACGTATGTAATTAAATAAAACTTCTGACAAAAATAATTGTTAATCGTTTTTTCTCGTTGCCTGACAAAGTGAAAACAACTACTTTGATTTAAATACGCCCTCTGAAATCCCCCGTTCTTTAGAATTTCTCCAAGAAATCTACTTAAAGTTTTGCGCAGAATTTTACAGGTTCCCAAAACTATCTCGGTTTCAAACTTGAATCAGTGCTCCTCGAATGTTTCCATTGGAGGCTTACGGTAAGCAGCTTCAATTATAGAAGTTTCAATTTATGAAATATCTTAACGCTCCAAAATACGGATTTAGCACCTTCCCGGCTCCACCCGAGCGTTAATTTGCTCTGAAAAAATTTGCTACAAATTTTTTTTATTTATTTATTTCTGAGGAGGTGAAATAAAAACATCTTCCATCTTTAAGAAATATTAGAGTGGATACACCGGAGGACTCAAGAAATAAGCGTTGATTTCTCATGAGAAAGTTATTGCAAAATTTAAATTTCCATCGTTGCAATGTCTCCTGGACACATTAAAATTTCAAATTTTTTACAAATGATATTTTTCCGTGAACAGTTTTTTCTGACAACTAAAACGAAAAGAATATGGAAATTCTTCATGACCTTGTTAAATGCACCCGGCTAATATCTTGCACATCGAAATTTTTATTAAAGAGAAAATTATAAAAAGTGAAACGTTCTAATTTCTTGTGCAGTTGAAATTTGATGACCTTACTAACCTTAGCGATAAACAGAAAGGAGTGTTAGGGTTGAAGAGTCAATTAGAAACTCAGTTTCATGTATAGGTACTTTCTAGATTGTTATTTCCCTTCACCATACGTGTTAAGCAGCCACGAGAATTGGCGTTCCGAGAAACGATAAATGACGAAAAATTCAACACGAATATGAAGAATTTAATTATTTAAAAGAAAAAAATAAACAGATTTTGCATCTTGATTCACTATGTCTTAGTGAAACACTAGTTTTCAGAAATTTCTCAACTTATTTCCGAACTGAAGTTGCTTCCGAAACTGACCCAATTGCGTCAAAATCCTTTTCGACCTGTGGAATCCATACGGCGAATTCGATTCCCCCACTAGTTTCTGAAATGAAACAAATTCATAGAAATTAATTCGTCAGTGTAAATTTATATTGTGTATTATATATGAAAATAACCTTAGCAGTATTGATGAATTTCAGATGAAAGTAAATCACGAATTATCCTAGAAGAAGAGGAGGCGGCAGTTGTCTTGAAGTGGCTTCACTACTTTTCTACATTTAAATGTATGTTTAACGATCGATTCTGGGTTATGTAGATTGTCTCGCCGGAGTTTGATATCTATATTTCATGGATTTACGTAGGTAAAGAGAATCCTTTTTTGCCAACTTACCAAAATCCCTCCTCTCTATGCAGAGATAGGGGGCAAATGCATTAACATGGTTGCCTTTTTGTTTGGGGACTCCAGACTGAAAACACGGCAACGCTACTAATGTATTTGCTCCCTATCTCTGCATAGAGAGTTTGTCTCGATACAGCGGTGGACTCCTAGGGTAGCGTGGGATATCCCCTTCATTACGGCCCTAACTTGAGAGCTTTTTTGAGCTTTGGGGTTGGTGTCAGAGAAAACCAGTGGCACCATTGTGTATCTCGCAAAATTTTATATTAGGAATCCTTACTTAAAACACAAATGGGTCAGTTGCGCTGGTCACAGAATCGTGTTTTAATGGGTGTTCGATTCTTGTAGATTAGCTAAGAATAATAAGATCTGTCCAAAACCACAACTTTCTAAATTGAATATTAACCGTAATATCGCCCTCTGAAAAGTCGGGTTTTTGACGTCATCCACCGCGCGCTAGTGACACCCTTAGTTTCTTCCACCTTGCTCTCATCAGCTCAGTGTGACGGATATTTGCACTGGTTACTCAAAGTGAAACTCGGATGGAAGCAAGGTGGAAGAAACCAAGGATGTCATAACCGCGGTGGATGACGTCAGAAACCCGACTTTTCAAAGGGCGATATCTCGGTTAATATTGAACGCAGAAAGTTGCGGTTTGGACAGGTCTTATTTTTTTTAGCTAATCTACATGAAACAAGCATAGATACAAATTTTTAAGAGCAGCCCAAGACAATGATAACAGTGGAATAAACAAGGAGTAAAAACGGGATAACAAGGCTAAAAATACACAATTAATAAAACCCGAGACGTTTCGACTCAAAAACTAAATCATTTTCAGTCGGAAACAATAAAAATTTAAAAGAGAAAACGATAAAAAAAACCTGAGCCCCACACGGTGGTGGCCGGGATCTGAGAAAGAGAGAAAATTGATAACAAACAAGGCACATCAATGCCAGCACCGTTGACCGAAAATGATTGACACGCTAGAATCAAGCATCAAAACACGATTCTGTGACCAGCGCAACTGATCGATACGCAAGAATCAAGCATCAAAACACGATTCTGTGACCAGCGCAACTGACCCATTCCTAACACTTGGAAGAGCTCCATCAATGAAGGACCCCTCCCAAGTAACAGTGATCGCGATAAATAGCGATTTTATCGGTTGATTATCTCGATTATATCGGTGGCAATTTATCGCATATTATCGAATAAAAAATTGCGATTTATGGCGATTAAATCGCTAAGCATCGCAATTTTTTGTTCAATATAGTCGCGATCAATTTTCGTCGATAAAATCGAGATTAAATCGCCATATATCGCGATTTTTGTTGCGATAATATCATGATAAATTACTGGGCGATAAAATCGCGATTTCATTGCAACAAGATCGAGGATAATCGCCAGAGGCGGATCCAGCAATTTGGCAACACTGGATTTCCTCCATTTAAACTCATGCTAAATAATCGATTCTTGGCGGAGCACCTGGCCCCTGCAAGAATCGATACATTTCCATAGGTTTAAATGGAGGAAATCCGGCGTTGCCAAATTGCTAGATCCGCCAATGATAATCGCTCAGATGTTGATTCTCTTAGCGATTTTATCGCCGACAAAATCGCGACAAATCGCGATTTTTCCTTTGAAAAATGCTGCTTGGGTCAGTTGAGAGCACTTACGTAAGATTTGGCGGAGTCGGGTTCTTGCAAGCGTCGAGACCTATGATGCACCTTGGGCAAGGGCAAGGGCACGGCGTTGGGATCGACCAAGAGAGGAGCGATGCCCACCTTGGGCTTGACGGAGAGGTCGTGCGGGGCGTCGATGATGAGGGTGTCCGGCCCGCCTCGGAGCCAGGGCTTGGGCGTGATCGGCGGCGTGAAGCGGTGGTACACGGGGTCCGTCTTGTGCGGGTACAGGTTCCGCGGGATGGGGTACGAGAGCAACGACGGCGACAGGGATCTCGCTTTGAGCCTGTCCGTGAACGTCACGTCGTCAGTGAATATGTTCCCCTGGGATAGAACGGCCCTCCGGCCTCGGCGCTGTCTCTCCAGTCTCTTCAGCCGCCGCCTCTCCTCGTCCTCTCGCTCCAGTTGTTCCAGTCTCTTCTTCAGGACCTCAGCGCGTTTGCGTCTCTGTAAGAGGGAAACAGCGGACTCATCATTGATTTGCCGGCCTGGAAATTGATTATTGACATTGATGGACGAAGCGACAGAAAAAGAAGATCATGGGGCAATGGAACGATCCTATTGGTTGAAACGTGGGTGGTTATTTTATAGACTATGGAGAAAATGATGGACTAATTGAACCGCGTTTGGTAAAAAGGAACCAAGTAACATCAATCATTACCAAATTTAACTTGGCAACTCAATTTTTACAGGAGAACATTTGTGCGGATTCCTCTGAAAATCTCAAGGAATTTGCTTCACACTATGCAGAAAATTTACTGAAATTTGCACAAAAATCTGCAAAACTGTTCTCTTGTTAAAAATTAAATTACCCAGTTCAATTTGGCAATAGCTGATGTGGCTTGGTTCCTTTCTGCTTGACGCGGTCCAATTATACGCGTCCCTTATGGGTTACCTTTAATTAGTCTCCTACTCACCACACCTCTATCAGCAACTACCCACCTCCACCTAAAGGATCGCTCCTTTTTCCCTCCGTTTCCTTTGTCTATGGGTTTGTCTATCAATTTCAATAGTTGGCCTAGTGGTCAGCCTGTCTGATTTTAGGTCCGTAGGTCCTAGGTTTGAATGCCGATAGTCACAGGCGGTACCAGACTTTCCGAACGAGGGACGGGCAGATGTTTTTGGCAGGAGTTTTTTTTTTTTTTTTTTTTTTTTTTTTTTTTTTTTATTATTGGTAATTTGATAATAACCTGCCAGACGAAGAACCTCCTTGAGTTGAGCTCTCGCTCGTATTCTTCCTGGAGTTTCCTGGTTTGCTCGCGAAATATCCTGTCTCTCTCCTCCTCCTCGCGCTGCTCCGCCTCCTCAGCCTCGCGTCGGAGCCTCTCCTTCTCTCGAATTTGCTCGTCCAGCTCCTCCTTGTACTTTTCCTGCTCCCAACGCTTCAGCTCCTCCACCACTATGAAAATATTCAAAAAAACCCCAGCTGAAACCTCCCCTTTCTAAAAGACTCAAGCGTCAAAATCGAAAAATGCAGTTATCAAGGCCTTTTAATATTATTGCCGTGCTAAGGAGGGACGCCGGATAAACATTCGAGAGTTGCCAAATTTCCCTTGATAAAACACTTATTTTTGACGGCATTCATGCATATTTTTCTTTGAAATTTTCAGATATTTCATATTAAATTGCGTACAAAATATTCTGAAAACTTCGGAAAAAATATTCACAATTTTCCCAGTGAATTCCGTTTTTATCGAAGAAAACTTGGCAACGTCTGATGGCTCATACGGCGTTCCACCTTAGCACGGCAGATAATTTGACATGATTAGCCTACATGCATGAAATTACAATATTTTTATTAATTTAGGTAAATCTACATACCAATGCATTTCTGCATGAGCGCCGTCATCAAGGTACAATTTACAAAAAACTAAGGAAAACAAAGATATTTCCGGAATTTGTACATCCCTTCTTGAAAAGTCTCGAACGCCCATTCTTATCCTTTATTTTTTTTCGCTTTAAATTGCAGAACAAAATCAGGAATTACCACAATCTTAATTCGGAGTTACCTTATCATACAAAAATTAGTTTTTCTTCCCTCAAACATCAGGAGCGTAATTAATTTTTATTCTTTCCCCAAAATCATGTCTTTCGAGTTACCTACGTGGCTCAGTATTCTTCCACAATCCTCGAATGCCCCGCTCAGAGCCTTAATTCTCAATCCCTGTAGATGAAGTGTTGGTCCCTAAAAAACGAAACACGTTTCTCCAGTTTCCTCGGCTGCGTATCTACTAGCACTAGCTGTCACAGTGTATTATTTCTGTAAATGATTTCAGAGGTTCCAGGCAGAGCACCTAATAATTGGACTGTAACTATAAATTCCGGCCCGGTTTAAAAACAACGTATGTGCTATTAGTTTCCCAATGCACATAAGTGTTTTTTCAGGTGAGCCAGAATTTATTGTTCCAAATTGCAAAATGCAGTCCGACCCGTGCGTGATGTTTCTACACACTATTTCTTTCGTAAAATTTTCCCGTGAAGGTATTAATTCTGCACATCTTTGCCAATGACGTTTCCGCAAACCGCATCATTCAACAACACTGTCCTGCAGTGTCCTGTCACACGTGAAATATATTTTATTAAGCACGTCGATAACATTACACATTCCCGTCACCGCGAGCAGAAAACTGAAGGATGTGCGCGTTGCATACGCACAAAATTGCAGGCGCTTCAAACTTTCTTAATCGTAGCGGGCAACTGCGGCTGCAACTACCCGTGCTTGAAAGTGTGGATGTTATACCCACACACACGTTGACCGTGACGGACTTGTGAATTTGCGTGCACCGTGTGGCACAGCTGCAGAATTGCCAAATAGTTCAGTTTGCAGAAACGTTATGGACCATTGTCTGCGAATGTATGTTCATGATAAAATACTTGTAGAATATAGTGTAGAAACATTACGCAGCGCACGCAAGCTGTGACACCAATCTCTGTATGATTTTTGAAGTACGAACACGATGGAGATGTTACATGTGTGAGGAATTTGCGATTTGACTATCGATTCTTATGTAAAAGTTCGCGAGAAACACGGTGGTGCCACTGGTTTTCTCTGAAATCAACTCCCAAGCTCAAAAAAAGCTCTCAAGTTAAGGCCAAAATGGAGGGGATATCTCACGCTATCCTGAGAGTCCACGTCTACATCAAGACAAACTCTCTACGCAAAGATAGGGAGAAAATACATTGACAGGGCTGCCACTTTATTTGGGGACTCTAAAACTGAAAACACGGCAACTCTACTAATGTATTTGCTCTCTATCTTAGCATGGAGAGTTTGTCTTGATGTACAGGTGGACTCTCAGGATAGCGTGGGATATCCCCCCTGGTAAAAGTTGGCAGTAGAATCTGTGTTTCAAAAAACCATAGACCTACAGCCGGCTGTAAGATTGCCAATAGCTTCTATAGCCGGCAACACAATTTCTCATAGCCTTTTATAGCCGATGGCGATTAAGCAACAGCCTGGCGATAAAGTGTATGCTAAACGTTACTAATTATGGATACTAGGAGGACTTAGTGAGATTTTGGACTACCGCTCTCTTTTTGGGCCGTGGTCTCTTGATTTACTTAGCGAGGAAAGCTCCGTACTTTTGAAGGATGCCTGCCATTCCTAATATATTGGAGCGCCTTCCATTTCGTATGATACTGTGCAATACCTCTGGTGTGAAATAGTTGCTTCAAGCGCCGTGGTACGCTGCGGCGAGGCGCGGCGGGCAGGCAGCCAGCGCAAAACGCGCATTGGCGCCTACAAACCCAACAGGGATACTTCACGCATTGCGCAATGCGTGAAGTATCCCTGTTAGGTTTTTAGGCGCCAGTGCGCCGCCGCTCCGCTTTGTGTTAGGTTAGGCTCTAATATTTAATCTCGTGGAGTCAGCCTTTTTCAACTTATGACTTTGAAATGTTTGCACACTCTGTATGATTATTCTCATTTTAATTGATGAAACAAAATATGTAGTAAAGGAAAATATAATGTGCGTTTTGTAAATATTAAGGTGATTCCGTACAAACTTAAGGCTTTACAAAGCACACGAATTTCTACACAATTTCTTATAGCCTTTTATAGCCGATGGCGGAAAAAGCAACAGCCAGGCGATAAAGTGTAAAGCCCGGCGATAGGAACTATAGCCCGGCTGTATAATTTTTTATCGCTTCGTGTAGCCCGGCCGTAAAATTTTTTCCACTTTCTACAGCCAGCTATATGATTTTCTATCACCTCCTTCAGTCGGCTATAAGAACTCCTATGGTATTTTGAAACAAAGCTCCTATCGCCAATTTTTACCAGGGCCCTCCATTTTGGCCTCGACTTGAGAGCTTTTTTTGAGCTTGGGAGTTGATTTCAGAGAAAACCAGTGGTACCATCGTGTTTCTCGCGAAATTTTACATGAGAATCAATAGTCAAATTGCAAATTCCTCACACATGCAACATCTCTATTAGGATATCTAAAAACTTAAATGATCAGAATATTTTTCTAAAAAATCACCGCAAAATGTCCAAATATACATCAGTAATTATTGGCAGAGAGTGGGTATGGACTATTGAACAGCATTCAAATGTCGTCACTTTTCGGCAAAAGTAACACAAGCGCCATGCGACGTTTCAAAATTTCCACCGACATTTTATTTTCTTATGAAGAAACTGTTGGTTGAATCTGTCTGAAAATTTCATTGAATTTTATCGGTAGCACAAAGAATATTCGGTGAAATTTTCGGTCAGCTTCGTTGAACAATTTCTCTGTAAAAAATAAAATGGCGGTGGAAATTTTGAAACATCGCATGGCGCTTGTGATACTTTGGCCGGAAGGTGATGATCTGTATCCTCACACAAATGAACGTATTTTACATGAAAGGAGTTAAGCTATAATGGTCTTCTTACGTTAATAGGCATCTTTTGATTAAATGAATCCAAATAGCTAATTTGCGTTCCTCTAACATAAAGGCGTATTGCAGCTTTTTGAGTTTGGGCCTAGTAACCATACAATTCTTTGCTTCTTAGGAATCTCGTAAATATGGGAGCTATACGCTCTGGCGTCAGAAGAGCAACGAATTGATTGACCTTTGTGTGATGGGGCTTGAGGACAAGGCGCACAAGTAGTTTTTGCTGTTTCGAGAAATGCGTGTTTGAAGTTTCGAAATTACACGGATCCTTATGGATCGAAAAGAAAGTGGAGAAAAAGTTCAAACTCACTTTCTGATGCTTAAAAATTGGAAGTTGGGAGCGCATTTTTCACAGAATAGGTATGCATTAAGTAATCTTGATGCACTTAATTTACTTGAAATCGGCAAAATCTAAAGTTTTCCAAAAGCTGCACGTATGCGCCTTGACCTCCGAGCCTCTCAATTGTAAAAAAAGCAAAATATTAGACGTTATTACTTTCGGAATCAAGCTGTGAGAACTCAGGGTGGGTCGGGAAGTGTTAAGGGTTGGTTTTTATTTGAAAATGAACTAGGAGAGTCTTCCATTGCGTCTCTTTGATCAGAATGGGCTTCATCTGATGAGTCCAAGCTGGGTGTGCTTGAAGACTCGTCATCATCACTCTTGTTCGGATCCCCCTCTGCTTCTGCTAGCACTTGTGCGGTTTCTTTTATTCTTTGTTTCTTTTTCGGCGTTTCCCCTTTTCTGCTTTTTTTCTTTGCCTGTGGAAAAAGTTACAATAGACAGCATCAGGTAAGTACTTTTACGAATATCTATTCACATCGCACTTGGTTTATGAACAAAGAGATAACAAGTGCAGCAATTTAAAATTGCGGGCAGAGTGGCAACCTCCTACTTTTTTTGAGTCATCTCTGATTGGCTGATCCGCCAGGTGCCCCTTTTCTGGGGCCCTTGTGGAAAAATATCACGGGGTTCATTTTTCATAGGAAGGATCTCAAAATCAAGGGACGATTTACGCTTCAGAGATTTCAGAAATTGATTCTCCAGATTTTTCTGAAGAAATTACTAGATGATACTAGACACTTTTTACCCAACCGCACCGAAAGAACAGTTCGACGTGGAATTTTGTTTTTTTTTTACTTGAAATATGGCACTTATTGGTGTCATGAAAAGACAAAATTCTGGGTCGAGCTGTTCGACGTGCATGAGGAAAGTGGCATGTATACCTATCAATCCCTTCAGAAAAATCTGGAGAATTGATTTTTGAAATTTCTAACCTAAAAATTGTTCCTTGTTTTCAAGATATTTTTGATGAAAAATGAACCCCGTGTTAATTTCCATAAGAGCCCCAGAAGGTGGGCACCGGGCGGATCAGCCAATCAGATGCGACTCGCTAAAATAGGGGGTGCCTCTCGGGCCGCAATTCAATTTGCTGCTATTCTTCCCTCTTTGTTTATAAAGTGCCTTTGCAGGGAAAATGTGGACACTAAGGGCTCTGATTTGTTCAGCCCTCTAAAACTTTCTTGAAGGTTGCCTCGTGCCTGTAAAATAGCAGAGGTTGTAAACAGACAACGAAAATGATTGAATATGAAGTTCAATTTCAATTGGAATGATTCATATTGACGTAGGAAAGGTTTCATTCCTGAAGAACCTCACAGTCACGACCTCGGATTGGGGCGCCTTCAAACCCTGGTGATACTCTCCGCTTTGCCAGGCAGTTATCAACGGTGTAAGTCGGCCATCACATAACTCGTTTGGCGACGTCGCAGACTTCCTGTTATACTTTATTTCTTAAACGGAAAACTGCTCAAAGGCAATTCTTTAAAAATGCCGTGATTTTTCTTCTCTGTGCGAAGAAAATTCTGCAAAAACTTCGGGGGCTGCCCCCTTTGGCATATAAGGAACCCAACCTTCGGGGCTGCTCTCCCTGGCATCAAAGAAGTCCAACCCCCAGGAGCTGCCCCAACTGACTTCCAAGAAGCGAAACCCCCAAGGGCTGCGCCACTTGGCAACCAAGAAGACCAACCCTCAGGGGCTGCCCCCTTGCCGTCCAAGAATCACTATCGGAATGTGGCCACATGAAACACGATTATAATCGCATGCATAATACTTTAAAACGCACCTTTTTGTCTTCTGCTTTTTTTTCTTTACGATCCTGCTCCAATAACTTCTTCCTCGCTTCTTCATATTCGCCTAGACCTAAAGTAGGTTTCCCATCTTTGTACAATTTTGGGTTATTTGGAGAATATTCGCCAATTCCAACCATTTTGCTTGATATTTTGTTGATTTACAATCTCATCCTATGACACGCATAATTTTTGAGTAGACAAAAAAAGATAATTAAGGCGAAACTTGGCTTTTATTCAAAGGTTTTTGTGAAAATCGAATAATGCTATGACTTATACTTCATTAATTCATGGCATAAGGACAGCAAATGAAGTGATGATAAGAATGGATTTAAAAAAAAAAAAAAAAAAAAAAAAAAAAAAAAAAAAAAACTTGCATCAAATCTCCCTCTGTTTTCAAAATTTAGTTTATTTCCTTTTGACGTTTGGAAGGAAATGAATCGATATTTTTTTAATTATATTTCTACTTGAGTGAACAGATTCTTTAACAGGCAAAGAAAAATGACATATAGTTTCGTTTGACAGAAATGCGTCCAATTCAGTCTGATTGGCTCGAGTTTTGCAGGTTCTTTGCTGCTTGCACCTTCTTCTCTTGCTTTAATTTCAATTAGGGTTTGGTTAGTAATTTCTGCCTGAATTAAAATGCGGTCCAACAACACATTGTTATATTGGAGCGAAAAATTAATGAGTGCTAATCTGTATGCATTTACTTACTCACCAAATTTACAGAAGAACTTTCCAAATTAATGGTCAATTTTTCATGTCGAAATGATACCACTAAAGGACGCTGAGAGACCAAAACTCATATGTATCGTACCTCATAACGGGTATTCTGGTGAAAATTTATGGGCGGAAATCGTTCTCACAAATCTCGCACTTGAACCACTGACGTCAGAAATTCTATGCGCCGCAGCACTTTTTCACGAGAACATTGCGAACTGGGAGCAGAGGTATGACTTGTTTTCCTGTGTGACGTCAAAGAAAACAGAATACAAAAGACGGGCTTGACAGTGGCGAGGCTTGAATGGTCGATTATCGATATTTCCCCATTTGAAGCTATGGTAAAGAATCGATGATTGAGGTGTTAGTTGCGAGCACCCTGTTTATCGATTCTTTTTCATGAGTTTAAATTAGCAGATCTATCGATATATCGCAAAGCATGCCGTGCCACTGGGACTTGACGGACGACTCAGTTGCATGATTAACCATCTCCTCTTCATTGTAACAGCGGCTCTATTACTCCCCTCCTCACCCCTCATTCATCGACCATGGCCACTGCACGTGAATTCGGCCGCGAAAAACAGGGTTGTCGATTTTGGAGAGGATTTTTTGTGGTGTCATGAATCGTGATGGAGTCAGATAAAATGTGGCCCCCACGGAGGAAACTTAAGTAAAGCGAAAAAATGGTTTGGGTCGGGGTAAAAAAACACCAAAATTCAATCGTCGATGTTACATGCTTCCTAGTATTAACAAAGAAAAAACTTAAAACGGGACTAAGGCCGCAAATAATAAAAAGAAACACGTAAAATAAAATAAGAAACCCAGGACGTTTCGCAGGGCGAGGCTCATAGTGTCCTTCTTTTAATTTTCTTGTTTTGCCGGTTGAAAATGCGGGTGTGATCCCTGCGAAACGTCCCGGGTTTCTTATTTTATTTTATGTGTTTCTTTTTATTATTTGCGGCCTTAGTCCCGTTTTAAGTTTTTTCTTTGTTAGCGTTTCGGGCCGATTAAGTTGTTTTTTCTTCCTAATATTCTCGATCTGGGGCAAAGTTTCAAGTCGTAAAGCGCATTATTAACGATATTATGATGCTTTTGGACTGAACAATTTCGAAAAGTGGCAACAGTGCCGGAAAAATGTCTAAGTTTTTGGTATTAAGCGGTATTCAACTGTTCTACTCATACTGACCATCTTCAGTAGTTTACTT
This sequence comes from Bemisia tabaci, assembly GCF_918797505.1. NCBI lineage: Eukaryota > Metazoa > Arthropoda > Insecta > Hemiptera > Aleyrodidae > Bemisia > Bemisia tabaci. The sequence continues at coordinate 12,666,184 of NC_092794.1, read as the reverse complement.
TGAACTTCTTAGAAAATTTACGAAGAAATTTAGAGGAAAATTTGAAGCCATTTTCGTTTAACTCAATAATATTCTTATACAGCGTTTCCGGAATTTTTCTCGCAATCGGGAACTCGCATAATTTGAAAAAAGTAGAGGAAGCTATAATTACCCTCCTTTTATTTACTACAATTCTCCGACCATATTTGTGAAGTAAGTAACGTTCAATAATTTTTTCTTTCAGTACTTTCTCAGCAAAACCTTAAATGTCGGATTCGGTACCGACCCCTATTTCAAGAAGACGAGTAGTCGTACTACATCAGGAAAAGCAATTTTTTTTTCATTTTCTCATTTTTTAAATCTTCAGTCTTTTCTTCATTAAAACTTTTCCTCACAACTCAGCTCCCCGCCTCTTGTCGTTTATAACTTATTCTCGCACTATTATTTCGTTTAAGCTTGAATCTCAAGAACAACTCCGCATTTCATTGAAAAATAAAGGCTTGAAACTCGCGTAACATGGATTCTCTTTTTCTCCCTTTGGAACAGTATTATAATCATGGCGCTCGACAGAGACACGACGCGTCGGCAATAAAAGAAACCCGAAAACAATAATGCAGAAGCAAACAATACGGACCTAAGTGCATGATTAGATGCATCACGTAAGATTGAAGGCGTCAGATGTACACGCGTGTCCTGTACACGTAAAAATACATTCGTTACTACACTCAAACGCCATGCTTAGATTGATAATGTTTCGAAACTTCAAACACGATTTTCTAAAAAAAAAAATCATTTCCGTGCTCCATACTCTTCTTCCACTTACCTCAATTTTAGGAAGATCTCAGTAAACCCCTCTCCCCTCCACTAACTTCCGATTCTAAACCTGTGCACTAAATGAGGAACTTTTGAACACCGCGCGATTGGAATAGGTACTGCGTTTTTCTAATTTTACGATCAATAAATGTCAAAATATTAAGGCTTCACATTAGGTAGGTATTTGTTGACTTCATAAATGATTTCATGCAAATACTACGAAGAAAACTTGCCGACTTGAAAACATCCCTAATGATAAGCCGTTGTAGGAGACGGTTTCAAAAACAGTCGATTATTGCGACTGATCATGAGGAATTGCCTGGATGCGTATACAATAACCCCCTCTCCCCAGCCCCACCTCTCTGAAACTCTGCTGTCCTTATGCAACACCTACTGCCTCAGTTTTTGATCGATCAAAAAGTTTCAAGGCTGAAACACAAAGGCCGACACATTTCCTCTCGAAAAAGCAGCGTATGAACGGAAGTCACCAGGTTGAAAAGGAAAACTAATTGTAAGACGCGATCTGCCGTGCTGAGGGAGAACGCCGTAAGAACATTCAAGAGCTGCCGAAATTCCCTCGATAAAACACGTGTTTTTGACGACATTCATGCATATTTTTCCTTTGAATTTTCAGGTATTTTAGATTAAATTGCGCACAAACTTTTCTAAATTTTTTCCGGGGAAAATACCACAATTTGTGTGGTAAATTCGGTTTTTAACGAAGGAAACTTGGCAATGTCTAAAGTTTCATTCGGCGTTCTTTCTTGGCACCTCAGCGATGACCTCATACTTTTGATCGCTTTCGCGATTACCTACTTAAAGTAGGCTACTTTGCGCGTGACGCGTTCTCCAAGCATAGTTTGCCTACTTATTTTTTAACAGAAGACAAAAGATACTAATTTCAGTAGCCGAGTAGTACTTAGAGAGAAAACAAGAGGCGTCGCCGTGCTGTTGAGAGAATACAGTGCGTAGGTATACCAACCAACCTGAGGGCTGATTATTGAGATTGATAGACTAAGAAGTCGCCAGAAAATAGAGCGATCCTGTTGGTGGAAGCGTTTGGTTGCAACGCACCAAGGAGGTAAGTAATAGACTAACACAAACTCACGAGAGACCATACATATAACTATAGTTAGTTCATCACCCCCCCCCCCTCCCTTGTTTAATTTGTACAACAATCGCCCGTTTCAACCAATAGGATTGCTTCATTTTCTCTTTGTCTTTTTGTACTTAGCTTTATCTATGGATTGCAATTAATACTTCGCTTGCTGTGGGGGAAGACAAAGTGAGCACCGAAAATTGATTTTTGGATTTTCTAACTATTAATTAATAAAATAAAATGTCTTCGCTTTTATTACTGGTTAACGCAGGCGATAAAAGACAGAGGACGTTGCAATGCAATAAAAATCGAATATCAAATTGAAAAAAAAGACAAAATCGAGTGCCAGTTTTTTTTTTTATTTGTGACAACTAAGTGCTCGTAGAAATCTTAAACCGGATCAAATTGACCCAACTCTCTCTGGATTCACAAACTTGTCTATGGAATCTGAGCGACATGCACCTGATTGGCATCATGGAGCGGAGCATCGTGCGTTCACGCCTCGCACCATCGCGCCTTCAATTTTGCGCACGCAACACGGGCATCCATCAAGTACGAAGAGTTGTATCTCTGCGCCGTCTCAACGCGAGTCCTTTCCCTGGCTCAGTTTCCATGTTTTGTTGGTTCCGTTTGTCTTATTTGTAGTGGTGCTTCAAAGGGCTACGTGAGCAACACGGCCGAAGGTAAGAGGTGGGTAATCCAGCATCATTTTTTAATCTTTTCCCGAATCGAAGCGACACCTTCCTAGCCACATACATGGAGCGGAGCATTATGCGAGCTCACGTCTCGCAGCATCACGACTTCAATTTTGCGCACGCAACACGGACATCCATCAAGCACGAATGGTTGTATCTCTGGACCGTCATCAATGCGCGTATTTTCCTTGCTCTATTCCCATGTTGTGTTCGTTCTGTAGGTCTTATAAACTTTATGGTACTTCATGAGCTACGTGCGAAACACAGCCGAAGACGAGAGACGTAATCGGGCCTTTTTTTAACTTTTCTCCTGAATCTGAGCAACACTCCTCACTGACAGCATAACCCAAGTAGCATTTCTCGACGGAAAAATCGCATTATCTTGCGATTTTATCGGCGATAAATGATAAAATCGCCAGGAGCATCACATCTGACCGATTATCCTCGATAAAATCGAAAAGGCCACCGTGCATGAAGGCTATTTCAAGTGCAATCTTCCGTCACATTCTTTCGCATTTGAAGGCGTTTTCAAAACAGCCATGTTCCGATACCCGGATGAACGTCTTGCGTGTTCATATAATTTTGTTTCCATTTCTAACCACATGTTTAATTATAATCCACCTATAAAAACCACCCATTTGCTAAATACAATTCTAGCTGAAGCGCACTTAAGCGCATTTATGACTGCAAAAATGTTACCGGAAATCGAAAAGGCCAGCGTGAATGAAGGCTATTTCAATTGTAATCTTCCGTCGCATTTCTAAGGCGCAATGATACAACTATTTGAACTCTCCGGAATGCGTAAGGTATCACGCCGCATTGGAAGGCGTTTTCAAATCAGCAAAGTTCCGATACCCGGATTATCGTTATGTACAGTTCATATTCTTTTGTTATATTCCGTACCACTCGTATATTTTTAATCCTCGTAAAAAAACCACTCATTTGCTAAATACAATTCTAGCTGGAGTGCTCTTCAGCTATGCATTCACCAGCTCAAAAATGTCAATAAGGAAATCGACTGGCCCAGCGTGCATGAAGGCTATTTCAATTGGACTGCATTTTGCAATTTGGAGCTATAAATTCTGGCTCATCTGAAAAAATACTTATGTGCAGAGGGAAACTAATGGCACATGCGTTGTTTTTAAACCGGGCTAGAATTTATAGTTCCAATTTGCAAAATGTAGTCCAATTGTAATCTTCCGTCACATTCTTACGGCGCAATGATACAACTATTTGAACTCTCCGGAAGCTTGAGGTATCACGCCGCATTTGAAGGCGTTTTCAAAACAGCCAAGTTCCGATACTCGGATTATCGTTTTGCGTGTTCATATTATTTTGTTTCCATTTCAAACCACTTGTGTAATTATAATCCTTCTATAAAAACCACCCATTTACTAAATGCAATTCTAGCTGAAGCGCACTTAAGCGCATTCATGACTGCAAAAATGTTAACGGAAATCGACAAGCCCAGCGTGCATGAAGGCTATGTCAATTGTAATCTTCCGTCACATTCTTACGGCGCAATGATACAACTATTTGAACTCTCCGGAAAGCGTGAGGTATCACGCCGCATTTGAAGGCGTTTTCAAAACAGCCAAGTTCCGATACCCGGACTATCGTCTTGCGTGTTCATATTATTTTGTTTCCATTTCTAACCACATGTTTAATTATAATCCTCCTATAAAAACCACCCATTTGCTAGATACAATTCTAGCTGAAGCGCACTTAAGCGCATTCATGACTGCAAAAATGTTAACGGAAATCGAAAAGGCCAGCGTGCACGAAGGCTATTTCAATTGCAATCTTCCGTCACATTCTTACGCCGCAATGATTCAACTATTTGAACTCTCCGGAATGCGTGAGGTATCACGCCTCAATTGAAGGCGTTTTCGAAACAGCCAAGTTCTGATACTCGGATTATCGTTTTGCATAGTTCATATTCTTTTGTTATATTCCGTGCCATTTGTTTATCTTTAATCCTCGTAGAAAAACCACCCATTTGCTAAATACAATTCTAGCTGGAGCGCACTTCAGCTATGCATTAGCCAGCTCAAAAATTTCAAAGGAAATCGACACGCCCAGCGTGCATGGAGGCTATCTCCATTTAAATCTTCCGTCACATTCTTACGGCGCAATGATACAACTATTTGAACTCTCCGGAATGCGTGAGGTATCACGCCGCATTTGAAGGCGTTTTCAAAACAGCCAAGTTCCGATACCCGGACTATCGTCTTGCGTGTTCATATTATTTTGTTTCCATTTCTAACCACATGTTTAATTATAATCCTCCTATAAAAACCACCCATTTGCTAGATACAATTCTAGCTGAAGCGCACTTAAGCGCATTCATGACTGCAAAAATGTTAACGGAAATCGAAAAGGCCAGCGTGCACGAAGGCTATTTCAATTGCAATCTTCCGTCACATTCTTACGCCGCAATGATTCAACTATTTGAACTCTCCGGAATGCGTGAGGTATCACGCCGCGTTTGAAGGCGTTTTCAAATCAGCCAAGATCCGATACCCGGATTATCGTTTTGCATAGTTCATATTCTTTTCTTATATTCCGTGCCCTTGTTTATTTTTAATCCTCGTAGAAATACCACCCATTTGCTAAATACAATTCTAGCTGGAGCGCACTTCAGCTATGCATTCGCCAGCTCAAAAATGTCTAAGGAAATCGACACGCCCAGCGTGCATGGAGGCTATCTCCATTTAAATCTTCCGTCACATTCTTACGGCGCAATGATACAACTATTTGAACTCTCCGGAATGCGTGAGGTATCACGCCTCAATTGAAGGCGTTTTCGAAACAGCCAAGTTCTGATACTCGGATTATCGTTTTGCATAGTTCATATTCTTTTGTTATATTCTGTGCCATTTGTTTATCTTTAATCCTCGTAGAAAAACCACCCATTTGCTAAATACAATTCTAGCTGAAGCGCACTTCAGCTATGCATTCACCACTGCAAAAATTTCAGAGGAAATCGACAAGCCCAGCGTGCATGAAGGCAGGCCCGCCACAAGGGGGGGATACCGGGTCCCTGGTACCGGGGCCCATGCCCCGGAGGGGACCCGTGTTACCCGTGAAAAAGCACTACGAATTCACATGCAACCCTTGTTTTGTAAGAAAAAGTGAAAAATTTACCCTGAAAATTTTGCAAAAGGTGAATAGATTTTCAGAAACTGGGGCACTGTAGAATTCTTCTTAAATTTTCAAAGAAGTATACTTCTTGGAAAATTTCTATCTATTTTCAAGATTTTCAATACGGAGGGATATTTTTAGTAACTGCGTTTCATTTTCTTCCGTCGTCAGATGCTAGAAGTCTCTAGTCTGGGCATCCTCGACTTCAATGGGTCATGGCTCAACTCCCTTGCCATAGACAAACGAAGGGGGAGTCCAGGGGCGCCTGGCCCTCTTAGAACTGAAAATAGTATCATATGCCCCCCCCCCCCAAAAAAAAAATAAAAATTTTCCAGATGTTTTGAATGCAACAATTCGCAAGTATTTTGTGCGGAAAGTATAAAAAAAAAGAAATTTTTCCGCAGAAATTGATGGAAAAATTCTTTATGAAAGCTTCAAAATGCATCCGATTAGTCGTATAAATTCTAAAATTTCTCGGGGGATGCCCCTCGGACCCCCCCCCCCCCCCCCGTGCTTGGGACCTGGACCTTAAAACTGGTACCAGGGCCCGAGATGGAATGTGGCGGGCCTGGATAGTAGGAAAAACAAACTCCAAAATGAGAAAGAGGATGTATTTCTTTTATTTTATTCATGATAAAAAACAGAGATTCAACTTACAGCTCAAAATATAATTATTTGAGAGTAAAAAAGGAAGGAAAATTAGGCTTAGTTTGCAAAATAACAGCAAATTTTCATTTGCAATAATGAATATTCCTATAATTGTTTGGAGGTTTGTGCTGAAGTATTCACTGAATTAAAGTACACAAGAGAAAATATTTTATACAACATAACTGATAAATATTACAATGAATATAAAAATAAATGAATAAAATAAAAAAAGTTGATAATTGAATTTGTTCACAAAATTCAATCAACATCGAAAATTATGCGTATATGATTCACTGTGATTTGAAATCTCATTAGTTTGCCGTTGAGAAACAGGGAAAGAAGCAGACCCAAAATCTAGCAAGTCAACGCAGACTCACATAAATATATTATTTTTAAGGGTGACTAACACCGCATTGGGAGAGTATAACATTCCACTAACAATCAAACAGAAAAATCTATCTATAAACAAGGATTGAGGGGAGTAATTTCCTCCCCAACATTTTCAAGAAGTTAGAGATTTATCTTTAAGAATTATCAAAGCATATCCTAACTTTTCATTGCGAATCTCATGCTTGGGAAGATTAAGTATACATTGAAACTCAACAAAGCGGATGAAAACTTAGAGGAAGACTCTTCAAGTGAATAATAAATGCAACACTTTCTTGGCAGGAAATCGTGACACATTAAGTGATGAAGGTCCCAAAAACATGGATTCTAAGTTGGAAAAATTACATATGAGTCGCAACAGGGTGTCTGGCAATCTTGTGAAAAAAATTCCCTGACATTTCCCTGATTTCCCCCACAAAAACGGTAAAAAAAAACTGCGGAAAAATTTAAAATTCCCTGACAGACAGAAAAAAGAATTTCCTGACATTTCCCATTCCTAATTTTTCGACACAATTGAACAGATTAGATGTAAGTAAGAATTTTTTCATGTTTTAGGAATACAATGTAATAAATAGAGCAAAATACATGGAGTCGAAACTTATGCGAGATATTTTTCCTCATGTTTAAAATTTAAAAGACATCAGCAGAAATTCTGGTAGAAGTCTCTGATTAAAATTCGCGAGAAATCCTTGTTTTTTCGATTTCCCTAGCACGAAAATTGCTTGTAAAGTAAAATTCCCTGACATGCAAAATTTTTGCGGATTCCCTGACACAAAAAAAAATCCCTGACGTTTTCCGATTTCCCCGGTTGCTAGACACCCTGCACAACCCTATAATGGATGTAAGACACTCTACTAGTTCAGAGGAGCAAAGAGAGAAGGCCCTACTTGGGTTGCTTCCCTCCATCTTGTTTTTCCTGGGTCAGTGGAGCTGGTTACTAAATTTTTTTTGATGGATGAAATTTAAAGATTGGGAAAAAGTGACAAGATCTGTCAAAACACTGTGTTTCTCTAGCCAACATTAATAAAAGTACCAACCTTTGAAAATCAATTTGGTTAACGTCATTTATATATTAGTGCACACCATGGTTTCAATTAGTAATGCATATGTTTGCATTGATTCTTTTGCGTACATTACCAATCAAACTGAAACTGAAAAAGCCCAGTATGCAGTAACGCTGTGTACAACATTTATCATCAATCTTTTAGAGGGGCTATGCCTACATCAACACAGGACACAGAGCCTTGACATTCAAACAGACCTCACTACTTTTTCCTAATTAACAGGTGTTGAAAATCAGAGCATACTCTCCAGCATGTCCCTCTGACCCATGAATTTGCTATGCCAATTTTGCCCCTTAATTGGTGGCACTGTGATGATACAAATAAGGGCTATTATTATTTGTCAACACAAAAGAAATACCTGCCAATCCACTGTTTCTTAATATATTAAAAAATTCATTATCTCTTGTTCTTCCACTCTCCTCAGATTTCTCTGACCTTTGATACTTCGATAATATTCTCATTGACACTTTCACTTATGCTTCAAAGCAGAAAAGATTCGATGTGGACAAAAATCCCGAGAGTCAAAAAGCAAAGTGGGAAAAATTTGGAGCGTAATAAAAAATGCTCCCTGAAGCTGGAACTTACAGCCGATCAAAAATTTAGGTTAAAATTAACCTTGAAAAGTTACACGCAATTACTAGTTTGCACTTAATGTACATAGCTTCCCGATGACTTATTTATCGACTAAAAACATCCTTTCTCCTCCTCTCCTTACTATGTACATTGATAGCGATTGATATTGTCAGAATTTTGCTGAGTGATCTTCACGTTGAAAGTGAAGTCATGAACAAATATTAATTTGACATATTTGTTTCCTCTCTTAGACAGTAAAGACGCAATAAACATTTAAAAAAAAGTAAACAGAGACAAGTAAGTAAGAAACGAACAATGTCAGATGAGAGAGCAGCGCTGGAGCCAGTTGGGCTGTTTTTTAGAGGGCTCAGTTGCTTTCAACTGATGGTTGCCTTTAGAAGGATTGGAAGCCTCCTGCAAGAAAGGAAAACACATGCATTTGTTATATTATTTAAGCCTTTGGATTTACAAACAGATGTTATATTTTACCCACAAATAATTGAGAAGAATTGAGACAGTTTCAGTTTGAATTTAAACTCTCCCTTATGAAGGAAGTTAGCCCCAATTTCAGCTGCCTGAGTGGGGAGGAGGTGGTCGAAGATGCGATATTCAGTATCACTGATAGAACTAGATGATGTGTCCCTCAGCTGTATTTGTTACGAACTTTTTGCTCCATTTAATTATATCACAGAAAAGCCATCAATTCTTAATTTGTGAAATTTTGCTTGATATTTTTATCATGACATATATTTTCTCTGAGAATCCCATGCAAAAATGTTATCCAGTTAGTTTTCTCTAAAACAATTAAGTACAAGTAGAATTATGAAACACTACAATCATGTTGTATGATTTCCTACTTCCACTTCTAGATGTCATCATCAGTAGGCATTGGGATGTGTTAGGGTAAACAAAACAAAAAAAACAAAAAAAAAACAAAAAAAGGAAAGGTATTTAGCGCTATATCAAATACACCAATAAGAGAAAAAAAAAACATACTCCACATGAAATCTATTGTTTCCTTTTACTTCTGCTCTTTCCTCTCTACTTTAAGTGGAGAATGAAATGGTGGTTTACGCAATTGCTATCTTGCTTTTAATTAGAAGGCTTTGAACTGAACTTTTCAGGAAGTATATTTCATTTCGTTATTGAGGAAATCAAAGCTACTATATATTGTAGCAGAGGCTTCTTCATAAACCTAATAGCCCATTTTTTCAAATTATCAACGCATTTAAAATCTAAATTCGAACGACCAAATGGAATGCCATAAGAGATGATACATGAATAGGATTTAAAATTTTGGAAACAACTAGATACATACGAGAACAAAGATGGTTTAAAATTTAAGCCATGCAATAAGATATGGGATAAGAAAACATTCTAAAAACTTTATGATCCAAGTTTCAGTTGAAGAAGTTTAGTTTCATTTTAGTTTTTAAACAGTAAAAATGTAACTCTAATATGTTTTTCTTTTTTTCAATATTTCAGTTCATTGCACGATGGCGATTTTCTTCTTCTTTTTTATAAACTTGAAAATATGATATTTTTAAAATAATTTTAAGACAATTTTCTTAGCACTTCTTTAAATTTACTTGAGAGGATGGTCTGGCGACACTCTTGCATCAACTAATATAGTGAAAAACATGGTCATCACTGAGATTCAAGGGGGAGAGGGGGAATGGAAATCTTTAAAATGAGCCTTTGAATGAACCTGAGGATTGCTCTGCCATGATAGCGAAGAGAGCAGTGAGTGGAAAAATGAAGTTTTGAGCAAACGGACTTAGAAGCGTCAGCGTGGAAAATTTTACAGGAAGAAACCTCCAATCTTTGTCAAATCTCCACTAATCATCCAAAAGATTCTTAGAAATCGTTTGGATGATTAAAAATCGACCGATTTTCAAATAAGAATCTTATAATGGTGAACTAACTCGACTCGCCTAATTTGAATGATATTGGCGATGGTCTATTCCAGGGCCTGAAACTGAATTACAAGCTTCATTTACCTTCAAAAGAATGGGACTATGATTGTGCATGAAAATTATTTTTCTATTACAATGTTTTTTCCTTAATAACAGTTTCAATACCATGTCACACATGCTAAGATTTCAAAATAAATATCAATATTTGAGAAATTTAAAAGTCACACTGGATGAACACCAAAAGACAAATTCCTGAGACATACGAGAACTCACCACAGTGAAGTAAACAGATCAAAAAAGGAAAAAAGGGGCAGGATTTCTAAAGTGAGTGTAAAACTACCAAAATTTGGCACACACATACACACAAGCTGACAAAAGTTAATTTCAAAACCCGAAAAATGGGTAGTAATGAAAAAGTATGTATACCTTCTGCAATGATGATTAGAAATCCAGAAAAAAATTGACAGCAAAAATATAAAAAGGAGAATGGATTAGAAATGAAAATGAAAAGAAAAACAGTTTGCAAAAAGTAATAAATGAGCACCAGAAAAGCTGTACCCAAAACTTCAGTTTTTAAGTACTTCAATTTCAACAGCAGGCAGCTCACAGCGAGATTGATGGAAAAAAACTTCAATTCGCCTGAAAGTATTTCTAAAGCTATAAAATTTATTGGGCTTTTACGGTCAAATTTTTGTCTTGTCTGTATGAAAATTATACAAAGGTATCACTTTTATATTTAAAAAATAAAAAATGAGAGCATTTTTCCCCCTTAAAATATTAGACTTCTTTAGGGTTCTCCAAAACGTTTGAAGTCTGATTAATTTTTACATCTTCTCAGAGCTGCATTCTAAGCATGATTGTTCCAATCAATGGCAATGACATTCATTAATTATTACTCTGCCGTGTTTAAAAAGTGGTAGTGTTTTTTATTCTTAGATTATTTGTAGGCAATTGTTTCATTTGGGAGGCTTGACCTCTAATGTAACATTTGTGTGAATAAGTCCCAGCCAATAATAATGATTCAGTTTCCAATAAGATTGGCGCATTGCACTACCCTACCTTTCCTCTGCAAATTAAGATTCTTGATATGACTCGTTTCACCTTGGATTTTGTAACAAAATTCATTCTTGACTACAGTTACTTGTACCTTTCACGTAACATATGCACCACTCGTCAACTAAGTAAATTGGTCAGTTACAAAAGGGCTCAAGCTCCAGATATAAAAATACGAAGAAAAAAAACAGTAGAAACTGTAAGAACCAACCTATTTTAAAATGCAGATTAATTGATAATGTGATTAATTAATTCATCGTTCTGATATTTCAGAGCTCTGAGATTTGTAAGGGGTCAATTAAAACGGTTATCACCATTTTTTTTGTATTCTCATTTTTGGCCCTTGAGCCCTTTTGTAACTCACCGATTCAATTGCCAAGCAATCACTTTTCAGTGTTTCTGTACAAAAAACTCCAAACAAGACTTCAGCCTCAGTTGGACCAATTTCTCAGGCTAGATAAGGCTAAAATTTTGCAGGAAAAATTAAGAGACTTCCTGGCTGTAGAGAACCATGATACAATGAAGAAGGTCAAATAATTATTTTTTGGAATTACAGATACTTAATATTATAAATGGAAAAAGATAAGAAGGAAGGAAAAACTCACCAATTTTTTCTCAGTTTTAGTTCTGATATCCCTTGCTAATGTGAAAAAAGCTTCTTCAACATTAATAGAATTTTTTGCACTAATTTCCATAAATTTGATGCCATACTCAATAGCTAACTGTTCTCCTCTTTCTTTAGAAACCTGTTGACAGATAAATTAAACATTCTTTTAACTGACCATCTCACTGGAAATATGACAACATGAGCTTAAAGAGAACGTAGCAATGGGTTAACTCGTTGATTTAAAGAGACAGCTTTGAGCCATCTGAGTTGAGCTTTGCCAGTTCTACACTGACAGCTCAGAACCACCAGCCAACTTATGTTTGTGATATACTGATGACTTCTTATAGATCTTGTCCTCATTAATTTTTATGTAAATAGTGTGATGTATCTTAAAATTCTTCTGGGCTGTAATTTTTTGTTTTGTTACAGTATTTCTTTATAAATGTATATTTGAACAAATGGTAACCCAAATTTTCCTGATTTTTGTACAGAGATTTGTACCAACCAAACATATCAGCCAACCAACCGAAAAAAATTAGGAGCAAGTTGCAAGGAATTAAAAATTAATTTCAACACTATTCTTACCAAACTAGGCTCATGAGCACTGAACAGAGGAGTTTCTCTGGTACCATGCTAGGCTCATGGGGTGGATATGGTCAAATCAACATCAGATACTGACGCCAACTGCTTAGATCTGATGGCAAGTTGACATCAACTATGTGACAGCAACCTGCTTCTGGCGACATGCAAACTTTAACCGGGTTTCAGATTTTTAACTGTTACCGGAAGTTCGCTTCTTTGCTCATACATTATACTGACATAAAAAAGAAACTCCTTAACATACAATGTGTTAAAAAATGAGAAACTGTTGAAAACAACAGTTAATAGCTAAAAAAGCTTACCGCTCTTCTGTCCTCAAGTTCACATTTATTTCCCAGTAGCATCTTCTCCACATCGGCAGATGCATTTTCTTCGATATTACGAATCCAATTCTTTATATTGTCAAAGCTTTTTTCATTGGTGATATCGTACACTAACATAATGCCCATTGCTCCTCTGTAATATGCTGTTGTGATTGTTCTAAAACGTTCCTGACCTGCTGTGTCCCTGTAATAAGGAAAAGTTGCAATTAGATTTCAGTACAAAATGGGAAAAAAGAAAGAAGATAAAACCATTAAACTTTAGGTAGACAAAGCGCTGTTTCACAGACAACATTGAAAATTATAATTCAGAGTAGTCTTTACAATACTACATAATTAAAATCGGTCAATTTAAAAACAGCTCATCTTTGCTTCACAATATTTTACAGGCTGAAACAATTAAAACTGAGTGCAGTCAACAGAGCAGAGGCAGAAAAAATCAGTTGAAGCCTAGAAGCTTGAGAGGCTTTGTAACAAGCTACAGTTAAGAATGGATAAGACATTCAGAACCAAAAACAGTTTGAGTTAAGTTTCAGAGCAGGGACCTGCTTATCAAACTGACTGGAGGGGGGGAGGGCAATGATTTGGTTAAAGAGTGAGGAAAATTAGTGTGTGTCGATAAATATTTACTTATCATTTAACTGAAAACTAAAGCCTCAACAATGATTCCTATCCTAGTCTATTTAATGGGTCTGTTGCAAGCAAGAGATACCTCCAACTGAATACACTTTTCAAAAATCACTAATTCGCTCGAAAATCACACATCAAATAGGTCTGAAATCCGCTCCTTTGCGCAATCTGCTGAATTTGTAACACACTTTTCCAAGTTTCCTCCATCTGCAGGCAGTTTTTTTTGGTGGCCAGCGGTCAGGTTTGCACAGGAAGAGGAGCAAGAACAAACTACCCAAAGTAAATAATCGATTAAGTAACTTTTGCAATTGTATGATTTCATATGATTTCATTTGTTTTCAAGAATTTGTTTCGTTTTTTTTTCCTTCATTTTGCAAGAACAAAAGCTTTGAATCAATTGAAATATTTTGCAAGGAGGGTTTATAACAGTTTGAGAGTTTGCTCGTTTATTAAGATTAGGCAATCCTGACTACCGACCACCAAGAAAAACTACTCTCATACACGGTAAACTCAGAAAAGCGTGGAACAAACTACACAGATTATGTGCTGAAGAGTGAATTTCAGACTTCTTTGATGTGCCCAAAATGATTTTCGAGCAAATATTCTCCTAATAAGTGACATCAGTAAGCTGTATATCTTGCTTGCAACAAACCCATTCATGGTTTGGACCTCTCCTGACCTTTTTTCTATTATTGTCCTCAATGATTAGATATTTCCTTACAAACTTACCAAATCTGCAGTTTGATTTTTTTCCCATCCATATCAATGGTTCTAATCTTGAAATCAATTCCTGGAACATAAAAAGGATAGTGAGACTATATTAATTATAGGAAGCAGTTGCAAAGATGGAATATTTTGAAACATTACATTCTAAGGACATAAAGATTTGAGTTCTAATCAAGCTCGTCATTTGCATGAAATGGGCAGATTTGTGGCCCTCTTTTGATTGGGGAGGAGTATTTCAAAGTCTGCTTACATCCTTTGAGAAACCTGACAGCCTTTACAGATGCATTATTCGCAACAACACACGAAGGGTCTAGAGTCAGTTAAAACTTCAATGACCTGTATGAAGGAACCATTGATGTTGACACAGATACTATCATGAGGCAATTTCTCCGACCTGAAGAGTATTTTCTAGATGAAACTATTTGCTCTTTAAATTGAGCAGAAAATTATACCGGAAATAATGAGCTTTTTCAGGAGCAAAATGCACAGTCAGATATTACTTAAAACCCTAACTTCACTAATACTTAGACGCTAACTCCACAATCACTGGCAAGAAAAGAGTCTTAACTTTGACTGGTCATGTTTACATACATCCTGAATTTGGTGGGTAAGTACGTGCAAAAGCATTCTGGCAGGATATATGTCTCTTCAGCTGACTTAAACTCACTTAACGTATCATAGAGGCACTCATTTTGACATTGGCTAGTCAACAATAAAAAATGGGAACAAACAGTAGAATTTCATGCAACTTTAGCTTCTCAGGGATTTTGAGGTACATTATAATAACTTTAAGGAGTTTATTACATAGAACAAAGCTTTGTAAGTTGTGTGGACATTGCAACTTTGGGACGTAGCAAAAGTAAACAAAACGGGAAAATAAATAGCGCGCCGCAGCAGTGAGTTACAAATGATGACATCAGGCTAGTGGATGAGATTTAAGTCCGGTGAAAAAGAAGTTCAATTTCATGCCCCAGCATATTTTGATTCAGCTGATGGAATCCTACATTGGATGGAGTTTCAGGTGCAAATGAGTGGGTAATCGAGTCTGTCAGTTTCCTTACAGAAGACAACTAGGGAAGGTAACCTCAAAACAGACAAAGAAAGTCGGAAAAAAACAGTCTCGGGAAATGACCGATTCGGGAAGTATGAAAGAAACAGCAAACATACCGATTGTGGAGATGAACGTAGAATTGAATGCATCTTCGGAAAATCGAAATAATACGCAAGTTTTTCCGACACCTGAATCACCGATGAGCAATAATTTAAATAAATAGTCGTACGTTTTGGCCATTTTAAGTTAGGAGTGGAGGTAAATTCCACTACACATTCAACTGGTGAGTCAATAAACAGAACACATTAATCATGACTAATTATGAACAATTATATTTATGTAAAACCGCAAAATAAGCCAATATAAATAGTAAACTCGATCATCAAACTCTGCTTCTTTCGGTCACTTCGACAAATTCGACATCGACATTCGAATGATGTATGGAAGGGAAGGGTGTCCTTTCGAATCATGTACCCCATGACGTCATCGATGATCATCATTGCTGCCAAGTCTCTGCAGCATGTCCTCACACTTTACAATGAGAACTCGGTGCGAAATTCAACTTTAGATTTTAGAAAATTCATACCACTACAAGTAAAATTTCATTATAATTGACCACCAAGATAAGGGGAGAGGTCCTCTCAAGAATTTGATAATGAACCGCATTGCCACGTATGCGTAAACTTGGCAGCGATGACTTCGTTCTCAGTGGTACACGGTGACGTAACTTGACGCAAAAATGGCCATAAAAAGGTGGAAGAGCCGTAGGGGGCAGTGCTCCCTTGTCCACTCGTCTTTCTTCAGAAGGGGGGGAGGGAGGGAAAGAGAGAACCGAATTGTCTGTAATGAGTAGGGAAAGGGGAGGAGGGCGACATCCCAATGACTTATTAACGCTAAAATAAGTGCATTAATTTTATTATGGTTGAGAAAATTTATTTTCAAATCGTCACAAGCATGCTGCCGTGCTAATGAAAAACGCCGTATGAACCTTCGGATGTTGCCAAATTTCCTTTCATAAAATACTGATTTACTGGGAAAGTTGTGTGTAATTTTCTTCTAATTTTTCTGGCAATATTACTCGCGCTTCGATCTAAAATATCTGACAATACTAAGGGAAAATATGCATAACTTCTTTCCTAAATAAACGTTTTATCAGAGGAAATTTGGCAACTCTAGAATGTTCATACAGCGTTCTTCCTCAGCGCAGCAGTATGGGTCAGAATTTTTTTTTCCTGGGAGATCAACCAGGGGCGCATCAATGGTGCGAGTTACATACTAGAAGACTCCATTCTCGGAGGTAATGGGTGACTCTGACTCTCCCTAATGACACCTTGGAAGGGGTGGGGAGTGTGGATGCCCTAGCTTTCTGGCGCGGATTTCACTAGAGATATATTTCAAAATAAAGTTTCTTAATTTGAACATCTAAACAGTTCTCCTGCATTTGGGGGGGGGGGGGGGGGGGGAGGTCCAAAATTTAACTGTCAATGCTACTGGGGTTCTCTGTGATTTCATCCTGATGAAGAAAAAGTGAAGGTAAAAAAGTTTCAACTGGAGTGTTTATTGATGATAACAAAGAAATACAAGCAGTAAGTTTAAACACGATGTAAAGGTGTGGTATGCCATTGAATAATAAAAGAAGCATTATGTATAAAATGCTTGTTTGTCCTGGTGGAGCAAAAGGAAGAAATGAAACAAATAAGTACATATCAGAGATAAGGAGGTCAAAAAATATTCCTCCGGGTAAAAAAGAAATAACTGGTGAGGTAAGGAGACGCTACTTACTTAAGGTTAATATTATCACAACGATGTATCCAAAATATCATTCACATAATTTACTTGCGTACGAAAGGCGAAAGTAGGAGAACTTATAGATGGTGAAACAATAAAAACATGTATCTTAATGGCAACAATCCAACATTTCCACCCCTGCTTCATTTTTTAAAAGAATACTGCATGATGTTTTTGCAAAAAAAGTTTTGAAGGATTTTCTTGCCTACACAAAGAAAAATCCAGAGGTAGTACTTATTTTATAATCTATTACCTAATAAATTGACCTTACAACGCTTAGGGCCCAACAAAAAGTAAAATGTGAAGCAAGAGCAGAAGCTACAGTGTCGTACACATAGTGTAAATACTTCATTTGGTTAAGAGAATATTTTAATATTTTCACTTAAAACTTTTTAGAAAATAATATGGCTACCTTACTTGAAAAAAGAAACAAAATTTTGTGCGCTGTTGATATTCAATCAAATTTGTATTTGTTCTGGTGAGAGGAATCTTCAAATAAAAAACAAGGCAAAAAAAAAAGGTTCCTCGGAAAAACAGAAAAGAAAAAATTGACTCTGTTGAAAAACAAAACCTTTAGAAACGTAAAAAAGTAACGGTAAATGTAAAACTCAAATACAGCTGGTGCTTGTTTCACCATCAATAATGTTTTCCTTGAATCTTACATTGTAAAAGGAACATTTATTGCACTTTTTAAGCATGGAAAAATGAAGAAATAAAAGAAAATTTCCTCCAACACTTTGAAAAATTAATCAAAATTTGGGTCCGGATCATAGTTGTATTTGCGCCTTGTGAATCACTATCATTCACATCTAACTTAAATTGACTAGATTTAAAATCACTTGACAGTCTTCATTAATTTCCTAACTTGTTGGCATACGATTTGAGTTGCTCAATTAGGGAAAGAGGAGACACAGTATGATGAGATGAGCTTCTTCATGATAAGTTCAAGGCCAACTTTGATTGAATGCTTAAAGATTTTGATTTACTCTTGTTCGAGGAATGTGAGTAGGCAAAATACACGTCTGATAGGTCTGGATTGATGATCTGCAAGAGGAAAAAGAAAAATGAAACTTTAAAATGCATAAAATAACAGAAGCATACTTGATAGTGTGTATTGAAATTGACCTCAACTGGATCGCGTTAAACAGAAAGGAACCAAGCCACATCAGTTATTGCCAAATTTAATCCGGCATTTTAATTTTTTACATGAATACGGTTGTGCGGATTTTTGTGCAGATTTCAGTGAATTTTCTCCACAATACAAAGCAAATTCCTCAAAATTTGCAAAGGAGTCTGCACAGACGTTCTTTTGCAAAAAATGTAATTTCCCAGTTAAATTTGGCAATAGCTGATGTGGCTTGGTTCCTTTCTATTTAACGCAGTCCAACTAATAATTCATAGAAAATATAACATTTATCTAAAATGCATCGCGTTCAGCAGAAGGGAACCAATTGTTTGACTAGAATAAATTGTAAGGTTGACATTCGACTTTCAAATGGGGCAAAAAAGAAAAAGTGAAAATTATCTGATACAACCCGATAAAGGAGGAAAAAGAAACATAAGCTGAATGATTTTGAAAACGTCAAAATTGCGTTTGTTCCCTTCTGCCAAGCACAATCCAAATAATAGCCATTCTTAATGAGCGTAAGTATTTTGCCACTCCTTGGGGACCTGGATCCTAGATAGTTCAATTTTAAAGCATTGATTTGCAAAATTATTTAAAAGTTGTGTTGCACTGGGCTACTTAAGATTCAATATCAGCAAGTTACAGTTTACAGAATAGCATCAGCTAATCTCAACGGACACTTAAGTGGGGCAAGGTTGCCAGATTGTGTGATAAAACTTACATATTTAACAGGGGCTTAAATGGAATGAGATGCTGATTTTTCAACGCTATCTGGTGACAATGGAGAGGTGTTACTGCTTTCTCCTTTGACACAGAAGAATGCAGAGGAGGAATTCTCCATAATCATTCGTTTTATCAGCATTTCAGCCTCAAGCTTTTGAGAGTTTGGGAGTAAAACCATCGACATTATTATGTTTATCACAAACTTTTACAAACAAATGAAATATGAAATTGCAGATCCTCTGTTCTTGAAGGAACTCAATTAAGATTTTTGCAATTATTGTATGGTATACCGGATCAAGAATTTAAGGTGATTTGATGGACGCCATATTTTGTGTCAGAACGGCATGCGATACATCGCATTAATTGGTTCCATTTTTTCAGCTACTCATCATTTTTCTCCAATTATGAGATCGCAATTCTGTTGTCAGGAGACTGAAGCACTCACTTACCAATTTTAACAAAGAAATTCAACGTAATAAAGGCGTGGTTTTTTTAGAGAGAAAAAATTGCATTCGATACTGATATCGAAACTGCACTCGAATGCGACGTTTTCTCTCTAAAAAAACCACGCCTTTATTACGTTGGATTTCTTTGTTAAAATTGGTAAGTGGTAGTCTCCTGACAACAGAATTGCGATCTCAAAATTAGAGAAAAATGACAAGTAGCTGAAAAAATGGAACCAATTGATGCGATATATTGCATGCCGTTCTGACACAAAATATGGCGTTCATCGAATCACCTTAAGTATCATTTTTGTAATTTTGAGAAGAAAGCTTTGCAAACTGGTAAATTCTGGGGAGGTGTAAGACTTGGCGGAACTTTAAACTAGAACACTGAGGCGACAAAATGAACTCCGGTGTTTAGATTTTTTGAGAGTAGGTGTAACCATGTGCAAGTTTTGCATGAAAGACTTCTAAATAAGTTTTTAAAAATGTCACAAGACTCCTTTATCCGTAATTTGTTCCAATTAATTTCAAATAATTGGCACCTAAGGCTCACCTCTTTAGGTTTGACTACTGTGGAATTTGTTGCTGATGAAGTTTTGCGCATGTTGTTGCCAGTGTATGCTACACATCTTAGCTCCCACTCGCCAATGTCTTCATTCCAGTGAATATTCTGCTCTAACAAAGCCTGAAACATTTTAAAAACAATTAGCTTAAAGCTGAAGAATTATATAAAAAATAAGAGAATGTATGTAATTGAGGAAGTAAGGGAATAAGGGAATCTGATGGTCTTTTGAGGAGAGATTGTTCCTCTAATTATACTCTTCTTAACATATCAACTGTGTAAGTCGGCAATCACATAACTCGTTTGCGGTGTCTGAAAATCTCCGCATCTACGTTATTTTTTTTAAGGAGAACAAATTGACATCATTCTTTAAAGTTTTTGCAGAATTCTCTTCGCACAGAGAAAGAAATTCACGGCAATTTTAAAGAACTACCGTTTGGTAGTTTTCTGTTAAAAAAATAAAGTATGACAGGAAGTCTGCGACGTCGCAAACCGAGTTATGTGATTGCTGACTTACACTGTCGATATGGATGCAAAGTCTATTGCACAATAGAGTACTACACAGCAGGAAATTACGATCCACAGTGTACTTTTATGACCAATGTATGTTGAACACAGGAAGGATGCAAAAAAGTTTCAAAGGGCTAACTATTTCTCATTATCCAATATTTTTACCTCACGGCCTTTCCGATTTTTTAAGAGGCAAACTTTCTGCTTACGTAACAAAATGAACCATTTAATTACAGTATGTGCAACATATCACACTCTTCTAGTGCAAAAAAAAAAAAAAATGTTCATCACTCTATGCTTACCAAAATTGCCTCGT
The DNA here is from genome assembly GCF_918797505.1 of Bemisia tabaci. Classification (NCBI taxonomy): domain Eukaryota; kingdom Metazoa; phylum Arthropoda; class Insecta; order Hemiptera; family Aleyrodidae; genus Bemisia; species Bemisia tabaci. Next base: position 12,645,408 of record NC_092794.1, on the reverse strand, counting down.
GTTTGCCACGATTCGTAGATTGCAAAATCAGGCATTTACTTTACTTCTTAACAGCAATTTTCAAATGTAGGTTTGGAAGTTAAGAAATAGCATTTTCCGTACCAATTTTTGCCATGCTAGATGAAAAATATTAGCGTTATTTCCAACAGGAAAAGCTCTCAAATATTACAAAGAGTAGATTGCGAGAGGTTGGACAAATTTCAGTACAGCAGTTTTTAGGATATTAAAATCTATCTTTTTAATTTGAAACAGAGTGTTTACTTACAAGGTATGGCTGTGGGATAGTTTGATCTTTGATTCTTTCCATCAAGCCAAGTTCCTTCGTTAAAGAGCGAACATTCTCAAGTAGACCCTCCATTTCTCGTTGGTTCTCTGCCTGCACATCTTTGAGCTCCTCCTTTGCTCCCATCAACTGTGTGGTGAGTTTTTTCAAACGACGCCCTAGTGTAGCAACTTCTTCTTGTTTTGTCATGTTTCTCTCCTCAATCCCACTTCTTTCAGACTAAGAAGATAAATACAAACTTGTTAGCAAAACAAATTTGTTGTAAAATAACCATAAGAGATGGTAAAATGTGACTATTCCTTTACAAAGAGAGAACTTGGCACACAGAGAAAAAGTTTCAGGGGATTGACTTTCGTCATATTGGGTTGCAACATCACGTGGTCAGTTTTTGACGGTAAATACTTTTAAGTGCAAAAAAGAATAAGTTGCAAGCACTGAAGTTCATTTTTGAGACAGATGAACAGATGAAGACTTTGAATTAATTTGTGCAAAACAGTGTGTTTTAGACAGCAAACATCAAAACCTAATGACTCCGGTTCGGTTTAACATTTTAAGGCCCTTTGTTTTCCGTAACATTGAGCGTGAAATATTTTTAAAAGAAACGGTAAAATCTGGCAATTTAATTTTTAACACGAAAACGATTGTGCGGATTTTTGTGCAAATTTTTATGAATTTTTTCCATAATACACAGCAAATTTCTTAAAATTTTCAAAGGAATCCGCACAAACGTTCTCTCGTAAAAAATCAAATTCCCCTGTTAAATTTGGCAATAGCTAATGTGGCTTGGTTTCTTTCTGTTTAATGCGGTCCAAATTACAAACTAAAAAATAAAAAAATTCAAACTAGACATACTGGGGAGCAGAGAACTAGATGCTTTGAAAATGCCTCTGGCATTAAAGAGAAATTTCCTGTAGGACTAAAAAATAATTGAGAGAGAGTAAAACAAACCTCTTTGAGCTCAAGCTCTTTCCGTAGTTCGTCTTCTACCTGCTGTCTCTTTACCAACTCCGTCGCAGTTGTTTCTAAGAGGTGCTCTTGCTCTTCCGCCTTTTGAAGGAGATTCTCACCTCCGATGAGTACTTTCCGCTCCAGGTTCTGGAGTTTCTGTCTCAGGGCTTCCTGTTCTGACTGAACGTTTTTCAATTCTGAATCATGCTGTTCCTTTTTTTCTTTAATATTCTGTCGTTCTGGAGACTCCTTCTCTTTTTGTACTCCCTGCTCTCTCACTTTGTCCTGTTTCTCTTCTAAATGACCCAGAGAGTCATCGTCAGATTCATTCGGGCTTCCTGAGAAAAAATCCTATCGATTAGGAAAAAGTATTTGACAGCTTTACACAACGAAAATTGAGGATGATGAGGGAGTTTTTGGGAGGTTCTAGTTAATAAAATCGAGAATCAAGGATCTTTCAAGGAAGTCTGCAAATACTCTTGAGTATTTTCAAGGATATACCTACAGACAAATGTTGAGAATTTCAAAGAATGCCTTGAAGATGGAAATTTCTTCTTCCTTTACATTGGTTTTCTACTACCTGCACATGAAGAAGGAAATGAGTGACATACAAACAAACCTCTTTTACATTTTGGCAGTCTCCCTAACAAAAGAAGAAGAAGAAAAAGATAAATCTTCCTATGACAAAAAAACCGTATGATATAAAATTCGATGAATTTTGAGTGCGAACTGGAATTTCCTAAAAATCCAAGAACATGAAAGGACTAGAAAATTAATAAAGTAAAAATAGTGCACTCACGAACTTTTTAAGGCATCATACATTCTACAAAGAGTACAAAAACGAACACTATTCTAGAGTGACCATTGAATGTTGAAGAATTTGTGATGTTTATTAGGAAACTTGAGACACTTACTCCACCTGATGTAGTTTCCTCCTCTCAGTAAAGTAATGAAAGTTTATTGGGCTTTACAGGCTATTTGTTCATCTGATGGACAGAATGGAAACAAGTTATTTATTTTTCCTCTGGAGTAAAAAAGTCTTGCTTGTTTTTTCTCAGAGAATGTGCAATGAAAAATTAACTATTTGCAACTGTCTGCGAGGAAAGAGTCCTAAGGTCCTAGCGGCAATTTTCTGGGAGATCATTTGAATCAATGTATGCAAAAACGTCCGATGTCCAAGACAGTGTTTCAGAATTTGAGTGGACAATTTCGTTGTAACTTAACAACACAAGATGGTTTGAGACGTTAGGAATGTAGAACAATTTCATAAATAATCCCCTCAGAGTAATTGAACGTTTACAAAAGAGATTGATCCCATTCATCAGTGTCATGGGACAAGAAAAATCCTGTATTGGACAACGGACATTTTTGCATACATCGATTCATTTGTTATCACCCAAGGTTGAAAAATTGGTATCCCAATCTGATGAAACAAAATGTGAACATACCATTGTCTATTTCATTAATGTTCTGTTCTTCAAGTTGTTTTTTCAAAAGCTCTATCTCCTGCTGGAACTGTTTCAGCAGGGCATCTTTTGGGTCTTGATTAATATGCGCCCGGTTTTTGATGTTCTTGGCTCGGTTAGCGTACCGCAATGTACTGATAGTCTCATCGTAATTGTAATCTGCCGGACCAACAGTTGCGATCATCACAGTTTTTGAGTTTCCTCCCAGAGAGTCTTGGAGAATGCGGGTGAGTTTAGAATTTCGGTATGGAATGTGTGTTGATTTGCCATCTACAAGGGCTGATATGACATTTCCTAAAGTTGAGAGGGAGAGATTTATTTTCGTCGATTCTCTCAATCTTTGGCCTTGAGCTTTGGTTTTGCTTTGCCTTTCAGAGCCCTGAAAAAAATAAATCGGTCAAAATTCACTAAGCTGGTGTCATGATAACAAATACGCTCGAGGGTGAGGAGTTGAATATTATGGATTTAAATTTTAAAAAGCACGATTTTAGTACATTTAGATTGGGAATATTTTGAGGCTTAATTTAGATCGGTGCACTTTTTTAACTTGGCTTGAATTGGTTGACAGCTTTCGCAATTGCTTCACTGGTTGGGAGAATCGAAACAACAACAATTTTAAAAATAGCTTAATTTTAAATTATTTGTATCCAAATACCCGACGTCACATACGACTTAGTTTTGACAAAATGTTAGGAAAGGAGCTTCCAAGCTTTCTTGCAAATCATCATGTTATGATGTACTCTCTTTCAATTAGTTTGAAACTTTAGTCAATCTTTTACTGCATGAAAGAACTAGAGCACCCACTATTTAAAGAAAGAAAGACTCAAATGAAACCTCTGCTGCTTCCCTTGCATCCCTGTTTTCTTCTATTTCTGTCTTTGGATAGGACAGGTGCTTCAAGGAATCTTTAACTGGATTATAGAACCCAATTGCCAAGAGTTATGGCGATAAATGGCTGTAAAATGTCGTCTAGCCTAAGGCAAAAATAAACTGAGGTTGCCTGATGAAAATGCAGAGCTAACAGCAATTCTTGGAACCAACTACCTTATGAAGAAACTTACCGCTAGATCAACAAGATGTAGACGACCCATTTTAACATGGGACTGATTATCAAGGCCTGTTTGACTAGTTTCAACAGTGATCGAAAAAATTGCATGGGATCGAGAACTTTCCAAGTTCATGGCTGTTGCACCAACAACTCCTAGAAAGCAAGTGATAAATATCGTAAAGGAGCAAGTTAAAAATGTGAAAACATACCTAACATGATGCAAGAAACTTGAACGAACTAAAATTAAATGCCTATAAATATATGAAGTTCATTTTCCAAGATCTTCGGAAACAGGATTTCAATGAATTCAAATAGCATCGTTGAATATCAGATGTAGAGGTTTCCCAATACAATTCGTTGAGATCTTCAAGAAAGTTGGTTGACATGAGAAGACAAGTCTCTTAATCCCATTTACAGAGGCTTGTTCCAAAGTTACATTATAGAATTCCATTTGTACTTGGAAAATTTTTTATACTGTAATAAAAGGAAAAAAGCTTCCTGCTCAACTTTAAATGTTAAATTCTTAGAAAAATTGCAAGTTTTCACAAAGAAACTGTCTTGGATTTTGATCTAAAATTTTCCTGCAATGATTCAAGAATTTCTTTTTCATGACCTCCTATATCTTTACTTAGCTGCTAACTGACTCAATCTTGAATGGGTTTCACCTTCATGAAACACGCATCCATAGACATTATCTCTCAGAAATTGGAGCACAAGTAAGGGCAACATTATTGAAATAATCATAGTTATGTCATACAATTTTCTTGTTGAGAATGATGCACTATTAGGTATGTATTATCTTGGCACTGTTGAAAGAATATCGATGGTGAAACTGCAAAAATGCGTATATCCGTTGCGGTGTTTGAAAATCTCCGCTCCTATTTTATTTTTTAAAAGGAAACCGAACCAACATCGTGGCTTGAAATTTTCACAGAATATTCTTCTCATAGAGAAGAAAAATATCCGAAGTGCTCAATAAATGACGTTGAGTGGTTTTCCATATGAAAAATAAAATATGACAGGAAGTCTGCAAAGCCGCAAACCGATATACGCATTTCTGCAGTTTTGCCATCGATATACAAGGTTATTAGGACAAGAAGACGCTTTTTAACTGATTCTGTGACTATTGTGTCAAACTTACTAATGTTAATAGAACTTCAAATGTATTTATTTGTGTTTTTTAGACTATTTTTTTTATACATAAAAAAAAGGATACTTACTATTTTTATTTCCCAAATTCAAAGTTCGCATCATGTCATCTGCATTATTGGCAATGAACGTCGATAAGTCTTTGATGTAAACACCAACATCTGGCCTTTCTTTTACTTCTAAGTTTACTATTTCCTTCCCAGGTTTCACGAGAAGGTCTCTCACTTCTTCATTATATACTTCAAAATAAGATATTCGAACTAAAAATCTATAGATAAACAAAAAACAGTATTTTTTTCAAACAGTTTAGGGCATTGTCTTAAAAACTTCAGTAGGAACTCACATAGAAAAAAAAAAAAGATACATCTTTGCTTCGTGAAGTATCCTTGTGGGATAATAGATGGAATCATGTCAGCTTCCAGAAGATTGTATTAATAGTGATTTTGAACGAAACTCAACAAAAGGGAAAAATTTACTTTCAAAATTCAATTTGTAGCTCCCCAACATCATGTGTCATTTATGAATGATAGCTTAAAACTTTAGGTAATGAGACTTAAGGACATTTTTAATGGATAAATTCGTTTTTCTGGAAAATATAAAAATGTTACATACCTCCTATATTCACCAGAGACTTTATTTCAGAATTACTGTCTGTTAATGTTTTTCTACTTTCAATTTTCTTCATTTTTTACCGACAAGAATAACTGACACTTTTCTTCCTGACAAAATTATTTTCTGTGGCTTTATTAACCTTACTTTCTAAAATGAAAAAAAGATATGAATACTGCCATTTGAAGAAAAAACATTTATGAAAGCTTGAGTGCTGCAGAATTTTTATCAATCGTGCATCTTTGAAAAGAATTATGAAAAGTAGTGTTAACAAATTTGAACAAAGAGTAAAACTCTGGCGTATCTGAGAATTTTGAGGGAAAATATTCATGAGATTTCTTAAAAATGAATTTTCTATCATTAGTTTGAAGATCTTCAATGCCAGTGCGCCGTTCTTCCCTAGAGCGGCAGTATGGAGTATCTAATGAACTCTCTTGCGACTAAAATTACATATCATGTTTTCAACTCATTCATAGAGACAGTTTACAACTTCGGATCAATTAATAACTTACTTCACATCTTCATTGGATTTTGCTATATGACCAAAAACATGTGCAAAAGAGTTTGGAATAATTCCTCTCAGTTCCGGTTCTGAATGCCCTTCCATAGTAAATGTCTTCCCAGTGCCAGTCTGCCCATAAGCAAAAATTGTACCATTGAAGCCTGCCAATACTTTGTTGACAATTGGTCTTGCTGTGTCATTGTAGATGTCGACCTACAAAATTAAAATGGTGAGTGAAAGTACCGCAACTTATTAAAATCAAGGTTGATGGTTCTGCTCTAATATTCCTGTTCCTACTTTTGTTTCTAGTAAAAAATAGCATTCATTGTACCAAAAATTACTACCATGAAAAGTTGTTTTGAAGTCGAACCTGAAGAATACAAACATTATGCAGGGGTCCAGAAAGTTCTTTCCTTTCACATAAATCAGCAAGCTTTTCATAAGAGGGCTCAGTGCAAGTCAAACATTAAGCTTGACAAAAAGATAGCTTGCTGGAGGCCTAGATACGCATAAAAAGATGAGCTTGAAAGTTTTCTTCTTGAAAACTGATTGACTTGAATTTATTCATAAAACCAATGCCCAAAAAACCATTCAGTTTTTTCTCCCTAAACTAAATTCGCAGAATGTGTAAGTAAAACAAAACGCAGTGGGAGAGGAGAGTATGATGGCGTTCAAGCTCGAGAGCATTTCCCTGCAGAAACCAAACAATGGATAAACTCATGGTTTTTTCTTAAAAAGAATTGAAGAAACTGAAAACCTCATATGTACCTGATTCAGTGCGTTCTAGCAAATCAATGGAAAAAGTGGAAAGATACATACTTCTGATCGCTGAGTTGTAAAATTCCACTCGAGTTTTATTGCTAAAAAGAAAACTGATCAAAGATTTTTCTTGAAATTGTCTACGCTCATTCCACTTGTTCAAAAACATTTTTAGGGAGACATTTGGCTTGGTTTCCTTTGAAAAGGAAAAATTAAACATGGACAGAGATTTTGAGGCATTCCATTAGAAACCTGTCTTTTTCCAAATCAGTAATCCACATGTGTTGCAAACAAGACCACCCCTAATAAAATTGAAAAAACAACTTTTTTTCAGATTTGCTTATCTGGATGAAAATTAAATACCAAAAGGGAGGAAATAAAACCAAAAATACAAATAAAAAATTACTATCTTAATTCCTTACTTGCTTTGAATTAACATCAAAAACATTGTCATAAGAAAACGTTTTTGGGGGCTCGTCAACTCCTGCTTGAGGGCTGGTAACAGCTATGCTCCGACTTAGTGTATTCACAGAGATGACATTCTTGTGGTTGGCTGATTTTTCTTGGTTATTGAGTGGCCGTACGCGAACAACCACTCTAACATTCTCAATTTCATCTTCCATATCTATTCTGGAAGCACATTTCAAGATGGTAAGGTATAACAAGCAAATATTGCTGGGGTCAATGTGGCATGCAAGCAAGATATGACAAGTGGCAAGTCACCACAGAGGAAAATGCATGAACGCAATAATACTTTGGTGATCGTCGAAGTGATATTTTCACTACACTCTTTAGCATCTACTTTTTAGCGTATACCTAAAGAACACAGAGAGGGTATCAAGGATTCTATCAATGATGAAACTACAAATTTACTTGTCTCTGTCTGCTAAATTACAGATTGTTTATAAGAGTCTTACAGAAATTAGGAACAAATGCTTGTCCAATTAATTTTAACTTGGAGACCTCTCATGTGTAAGTTTACAGGTGCTTTTCTTGAAACTGAATGTGTAACTACACTGCTACAAATGTTTTGGTCACAAATGATTGTCCCATCAAGTACCGTTGCAAAGGAGAGAGCCAACAGAGAGAAGTACCAGTGCTTTCAACTGACAGGCACTGCTGAGAAAATACCCTGGGATACCTCGTTTCTAAGAAAGTTAGTTAGAGAACAAAGTGATGCTTGTAGTGAGAAGATGTAGACGGACCATATCTAATTTTGATGGAACACTTATGAGAGGAATATGATTGAAATTAGTCATCGAGGCCTTGTACCAAGTAATCAATACTTGATCGCTCTTAAAAGTAATAGCTTCAGCAGCCCGATTGTTGAAATTTATGTCGGTACGGTATAACAAGAATCAAAAATCGATATTTTACACAGCGCAGATAGGGCTATGTCATGTCTTATCATGCCGGCATAGCCAGTTATTAAAGTTTCAGGATGGCGGGGTGTCGGATTCTGCAGTTTAGCCAAGTTTCAACAATCCGGCTGCAGCTTGACTTACCTACTGGTAAAACTAGTGACCAGAGTTTTTACAAAAATTGAGTAGTACCTACCGACTTTTTAAACAAGCTCAGGAGTTATTATCATGAAAATGCTGATGAAGTGAAGAAATAGGAGGTGACATCCTTATTTTTAGCACACCAAAATTTATTGATATGGCTAAAGTTCACATGGTTTCATATTGTAGCTTCTACACGGACACTTCACTGTTTGGTGTTTGATTAGATTTGCTTTTTGATAACGATAAGGGAAGATAAATAAATAGAAGCCTTCATGACGATACACTGTTGCCGATTTAAAGAAGTCAGTCCTTGTGTTTAAATCATGTTTAAATCAAAACAACACATAAAAATTAATTTTGGCAACATAACCTAGCTTTCAATCAAATTAGTACTGTTAACACTCGTTGCATATTGATGTAGCGCTACTGTCAAAACAATATTATACGACGTTGTACGAGAAATTTTCAATTTTCGCCTTTCGCTATTTTTGTTCGTAGGTTTGTGTTGTGTAAATATCATCACGATTTCTCTCATTTCGTTTAATCAAAGCAAAGTGACTGTAGAGCAAATTCTTGTTTATTAATCATGGATTACGAGTTCAAAGTTAAGACAGCTAATGAACGAACCAAGGTGGAAGACCTTTTCGACTTCGAAGGGTGCAAAGTTGGAAGAGGAACTTATGGTCATGTTTACAAAGCTAGAAGGAAGAATGTGTAAGTTCTATTATCAGTTCCATTCTGTATCTGCATGTGAAAACATGCTGATTCAACTTCTGTTCAATTTCAGAAAGCTCTTTTCTCAACCAACAGCAATATAACACTATCTACTTCCCGGGTATTGCTTTCATGCCGGAGTTTGGCTGCTAAGTCAGTTCTGGATATCCTACAAGCGGATAGGGATGTCAAATATCTTGCGTCCCAAATGTACAGTGCGTCACCTTTATTTGAGAATGCACACTGATCTGCTCAATATTACGTTTATAGTATAATTCAGAATTGGCATCATTCTCATCTTGCGCCTCAGTGTCTGTAACACTGAACACGTTTGTATGTTCTAGGCACTGAATAGTACTGCTTTAAGATCGCCTATGGTTTATTTTACAAAACAGTGCTTTGTTATTGTATCGTTAATTTGGATATTATTATTGATAAGGCATTTGAAGTCTAGATCAAAGCTCTATCTTCATACCGTAAAACGTAGTATTGAAATTTTAAATTTTGAAATACCGACAAGGTATGTACAAAATTAATATTGAAGAATGTGTTTTGAGGGGCCCTGCTTTATATCCTTAGTTAGTACGTAATTAGTTTGATGGCTCATACGCTAAGGATGCAGAGCAGGGCTTTGTAAAACGTATCTATTTTTATTAAATTTTAATTCTTAAGTATGAGTGTTAGAAATCTTAAAATTTGATCATTATATTTAAATTGTACAGTGGCTTAAATCCTCTAATTGCATCTTGCCATATAACTCATGGCATGTATGTAAAGTAATTAATTTCAAAATTGATCTTCATAATAATTTTAATTATCGTGGTAGAATATTATCTGCAGGGACCTAGTTTCAACTAATTTTGCCAACTTTAGCCTTAGTTTAATCAATCCCATGTACTACCCATTTATAATCAGTTGCCTATAGCAAAACTGGAAGGTAAAATAAGAATGATGCCAATGAGATACGTCAATCAAGGCTAACATTCATGCTTGGCCCTTAGTGCCTATGCTGTAGTGGAAAGCCAATGCGGTCAGTAACTGCTGAAAGAGGAATGCGAATGCTATTGCAGACTTTCATTGCTGTATTCTCCGCCAAATTTGGCTACAGCTGAAGATTTCTTTCTTTGTTTTTCAGATCAGACAGTAAAGACTATGCCCTGAAGCAAATTGAAGGAGCTGGTTTGTCAATGTCTGCATGCAGAGAAATAGCTGTAAGTGTTCAAGTCATTTTCTATGGACTACTTTAAACCTGAAGATGGAAGTGAACTTGTCTCAGTGAAGTGCAACACAATAAATTTTATCTTTTTTTCTGTTGATCAATTTTGTCAAGATGGGGCATGATTTCCGTGACTGCCAATAACTCATTGCAGCATAACTAATTAACAAATGAGTATTTTTGTGTCTTCAATGAGACTAGTAATGCCTCAGAATTTATCTGCATTCTTCCATCTAAAAGCTTCACAGCATATTTGCAAAGTTGAAAAAATGAAAAAGTAAAAAGAGGATACCTGTTGTAACTTGCCTTAACAGAATAATACTGAAAATAAGAGTTGTAAAAACCACTTAATTCAGCCACTCGCACTGAGAAGCACAAAACTAGTTGAAAAAGAAAAAGATGGGTGAAACCCTTCAGAATTGAATATGAAGAAGGCTTTTTACACTGTAACAAATCAGATTGAATGTATTTCTGATTTTTATCAATCTTTAAATTCAAAGATGTAATAACTAATAAAAATAATAATTGTAAATAATAGTAATAGTAATTGTAAATATAATATTTAAATATTCTAGTTGAAGTAATTAATAAGCACCTATGCACAATTCTCACTGTTTTCTGTTTCTGAATAAAATTGTTATTGCTGCATTTCAAGTAATATCTTTTCTGTTTCAGTTACTAAGGGAACTGAAGCATCCCAATGTGATCACATTGATCAGGGTTTTTTTATCGCACAATGATCGCAAAGTGTGGCTTCTTTTTGATTATGCGGAACATGATCTTTGGGTAAGGTATCATTTTTTAATTCCCCCTCAAACAAATATCTCTAGTTTAAAACTAGCATGATGAAGTTGAGTGATTTAGTCCAGTAGTAGCATGTCTGTGGTGCATCATATTTGAGGCATCCAGAACCAAAACCAGCAATCTCCAATTTTTTCGAAATTGAGTCAGGAGTGAGATATTATTCCATGAGAAATTCTGAATGCAAAAAAACCGTAAAGAAAAATTGGCAAAAAAGCTATTCAATCAGTATGTGAAAATACTTACCCCTTCAGTGCCAAAATCAGTGATCTCCGCGCGTTCTCTCTTCTAAAGTTGGCAATCTTTAGTTTTACCAATGGCTTGCCTGCGCTTGTGTAACCTCACTTGTTCCGTGAAAACTTAAATATTTTTTATTTTCTGAAAATTTTTTCTTTCCTTCTATATTAAAGCCATGTAAATACATATAAATACCAAATTCCTCATAAATACCTAAGGCTTCTTTTGTTTTTTATGGCCTCCTAGCTCATAAGCTGAATTTTATATTTGCCTAATTCACCTAGTTAGGGTAGGTTTTGAGTTTACTTTTACAGTGTGTGGTGGAAACTTATTTTTCTCTTTTTTTCTAGCACATTATCAAATTTCATCGATCTGCCAAAGCAGCCAAAAAACCTGTCATGGTACCAAAAGGAATGGTCAAAAGCTTGCTTTATCAAATTCTAGATGGGATCCACTACTTGCATTCCAATTGGGTCTTACATCGAGATCTGGTGAGCATAATTTTAATTAGTCTTTGAAATTTGAGGGCATAGTATTCATTGCCAGCAGTTAGTTGTATTTAGGTCATTGCGGTCAATGGACCACTCAGCATAGCAAAGAACATATCATTACAAGGGCTCCTCTTTAAAATTTTACTCCTAAATGTAAAATGTTTGTTGTTTTGCTTAGAAGTTAGACTTCTCACAATAGAAAAATTCTAAATCAATGCAGGTCAAATAGACTGTTGAAAACAAATGTATATGATAGACAAATTAAACCTGAGTCAAATTTAAAAAAAAAAAAAAAAAAAAAAATTATCTTACTCTGACTTAAGTCAGATACCTACTTGTGTACCCATGAAGAAAAAAATTGTATGCTGAAAAAACCTTTAAAACCTGAAGCTCACAAGAACCAAGTTAGGATGCAATGTGCCTCAAATAAAAATTGGTTTTTAAGTGATTAAAATGAATCGATAGGGAAGCAATCGAATTCTCGCCTTTGAGTTGAATTCAGAAATTTGCAATGTCCATATGCCTTGCTTTGTTGGCACACATAGGTTTTATTGGGAAAAGGCAGGGGCGCAGAAAGTTCTTCAAAGCAAAAATTCTGTGGCAATCTCAACCTCAAAATTTCCTCACTTTTGACAAATTTCCTTCGTTTTGAAAAATCTTAAAATATTGTGCCAAGCTAATAATTTAAAAAATCAACATGTTTTTCTGTTTTTTCTTTTCCTCCACTCCAAAATTGGGGGGGGGGGGGGGGGCACGCATACTTAAAAAAATTTAGGGAAAAATGGAAAAGAAAAAAAATGAAATGAATAAACCTTTCCCACTGGAAAATTTCTCCGCACTATGTGCAAGTGGAGGCTTGCTTGCAAGAGCATTTTCTGCATCTTTGAGGGAAAATTATTATGTACTGCAATCAAGTTCTGAACCTGCTTAGAGTTTCATTATACTTCAGATCTCCTTTAAATAATATTTTTTGTTTCATCATGAAGCTCTCAATACCAGAACACAATTTCTAATTTTTGTAAAGAATGACTGTGATTATGCCAGCAAGTAAAACATAGCCTTATCTTCAAAATGTTCAAAATAGTGGCCTCTTTAATTTTTCTAACATGACTTGGGCATGGACTCACTCATCTATCTTTCCGGTCTTGAGAGAATATTTTTGATGAAAACTCAGTCTGATTATTTATCCCAAATCGACAATAGTTCTTATCTTGAAAAAATGATAGTCTCATACCTATCTATAAGTTAGAAAATTCAAAATTTAAGGTATCAGCTTGCTGATTTCTATAAAGTAACACAATTTTTGTATTTTCTGTTTAGAAACCTGCCAACATTTTGGTCATGGGTGAAGGTCTGGAGAGAGGGCGAGTGAAAATTGCAGACATGGGTTTTGCAAGATTATTCACCGCTCCTCTGAAGCCTCTTGCAGATCTGGACCCAGTAGTGGTAACATTCTGGTATCGTGCACCTGAACTCCTTCTCGGTGCCAGACATTACACAAAAGCAATAGACATCTGGGCCATCGGATGCATCTTCGCGGAGCTTTTAACCTCTGAACCCATTTTTCATTGTAGACAAGAGGATATTAAGACGAGTAATCCGTATCACCAGGACCAGCTTGATAGAATCTTCAATGTCATGGGTTTCCCGTCAGAAAAAGATTGGGAAGATATCCGCAAAATGCCTGAACATCCCACTCTATTGAAAGACTTCAAGCGCTCCAGCTACGCAACTTGTTCGTTGGTCAAGTATATGGATCGGCACAAAATTAAACCAGATAGTAAAGCATTTCACTTGCTTCAGAAACTTCTACTCATGGATCCAAATAAACGAATAACATCGGAGCAAGCGATGCAAGATTCGTATTTCTTAGAAGATCCACTCCCCACTCAAGATGTTTTTGCAGGGTGTGCAATTCCTTATCCAAAACGGGAGTTTCTCACCGATGAAGACCAGGAAGACAAATCAGACACAAATAAAGGGCGGCAAACTAACCAAACTAACAATGGTCAAGGTGCCTCAGACCAGGGAAGTCACAACCATCAGCACGCTGCGAGCGCCAAGCGAGTACGGATGAGCGGGCCTCCAGGACATTTAAGTGTGAGCGGCTCACAACAAACGCAATCATCTCAACAAACACAACAATCCCAACAACAGCAGCAACAGCAGCAGCAACAACAACAACAGCAACAACAGCAGCAAAACCAGCAACAAGGTGATTTTCATCACTCGACGCACCCGCAAACCATGATCTACACGTCCAGTGCCAATACGCAGCAAGGCAATTTCACACAAAGATTTTAAAATTTCTATCCTGCCAGTTCGGGAGATAATGTACAGTTATTATTGTTTCCAGGCCATTCAATTGAAATTCCTGTAAGACAGATTTTTCGACGAAACGCCTGGGAACTTGAACCTCTGTCAGGCTTCCATGAAGAAGTTGACAGATTTGGCTGTAGAGTGGATGTTCTGGTGTGAGGCAGAAGTCTCTGCTTCTTGGAGTGGCTTCTGATCGAGTACTGGAGTCGCCTTGGGACAAAATATAGTCTAGTTTTGGCAATGATCAATGATGGTTTGAAGCTTGCTGGAAGCTGTTCCAACCTTCGACCCCAATCTGCTGATAGGAAGAGAAAGAAAAGCCTCATCTCGATGACTTGTTTCAAAAAAACAAGAGTTTGAAGTCGTGGCAGATGAAATTAATTTTGATTACGTATGACCACTTGTCATGTTTGGATCATCAACTGTGTTCTTAGCAGAAACTTAACCGATAAGCTGTACAAAATGTACCTGCAATACAAGGAGTATAGCTCTTTGTCATTATTTTGTCAAATTTCTGCTGATGGAGCAATCTAATTCTAAGGGCTGCCGCAATTCTAGCTTCATACTGTTTGAGTCAAAAGAAACCAAGGTAATCGGCTCCCCAGAATGTCGACAGGATCTCATCAAAATGCATAGTGGGTTTGGACCTCCCTGTCGTTGGCTATGTTGAAGAATACTCTGCAAGGTGTCATCCATAAATTATGTCCGCCACTTCTTCCCTTGGCTGACCCTTGTTATCCCCCCCCCTTCCATAAAAAAAAAAAATCACCATAAGCTAAGCATACCCTCCTCTGTAATTAAAAGAAAGAAACAGAACGAAGTCTGTATCTCTCTTTTGTTTGTTCCCTTTATTTACATACTTGGCATACCTTCGAAATACATGCCTGTCATTAGGGCGTGTTTGACTCCCCCGGTCCCCCTTTTGGGAGACATTCTCAGAAACATCAGGTGCCAGCCACAACATTTGGATGACCCTCAGTAGCTCTAACTATAAAGCCAAGGAAAAATGCTGCTTGAACATTTCGATGGTCCTAACTTGCCTCCAATAAAAAATAAGTTTTTTCGGAAAGTGAGGAATTTTTTTCTTGTGGATTTCTCTGTTGAATTTATTCTCAAGCTGAACTGATGTATCTAAAAATTTAAAGACAATTTAATTCTCCTCAAGAATAAATATTTTATCTGAGGAATTTTGGACAAGAATGTTCAAATGTTCATGTGGCATTTCTCCCTGGCGCAGCAATCAACTAGGCACACTCATAAGGCACCAATGGCTCATAAGTAGTTGTATCCAGATGTTTTTAATTTGACGTGCGGAATTTTTTGTGTCGATTCAGACAACTTTGTAACAAATGCTAGTGTGCTTTCATATCCTTGGAATGTAAGATTTCATTCAATAAAAAGGAAGATTGTTAAAGCACATGTAATCACATAATTTTTTTTTTTTATATTCTCCTCACATCATAGGTACTTCAGTAGTGTAGGCTTCCATCAAGGACACTCCCTCAATTTCTCGTAGAATATTTTTAACCTGTTCAAAAAGTCCAAAAATTACCTACTGAGTGAGAAGCTAAGGGACATAGTCTACATTAGAATCAGTAAATTTAAACGTCTAGCTCATGAAAACACCAAAATCAATGCAACTCCAATTGGCTATTAAAAAAAAAAAAAAAAAAAAAAAAAAAAAAAAAAAAAAAAAAACTTTGAAGTGTAGCAACTAACTAAGGAGATTCGTTCCTAATTTATCGTTTTCCCTCAATATGATATGTAATAACTTTTCAAGGAAAAAATCAGCTCATTGATAAAACGATTTCATTGCAAAGCAGACTGAAATTAATTTTGTTCTTTATTATCATTGGCTCAAGCAGACTTTGATGTTCGGTGAACGGGGAGTATGAATTGAACAAAACAGTCACTCAATTGTGACTCATATAAAACGTTGGTAATCATGAGATCTTAAAACCTTAGAAATTGGAACCCATTATCCGGAAATACTGCACTGTGAATTTTACAAATTGCTTCAATGCGAGGAAAAATATAGACTCCAAAGTAATCAGAATTTTTCTTGATTGCTTCGAAAGATGGTGCGAAAAAAGGTTTTATAAGAGTTTTATAAAAATTTTAGGACTGTGGGAATATTGGCTTTGACTGACTTGCTCACTATTCAATATTCGCGAATATCCGCGCCGTCGTGAATAACAAATTTTTGGACCGACATTTTCCAATACTTGCGGCGTTTGTAATAAATTTTCATTGACACAAAAAAAAAAAAAATAAAACACTAAAAATGTGTCTGGTGAACCTTAGATACTAGCTTGACTGCCCGCTCACAATAAATCCTGGGAATGTATATGTGACTGCAGGGACAGTCAAGCCAGCATCCAAGGATCCTCAAACACTTTTTCAATAGCCTAGGCTCCTATCATAGCATTTCCTTGTTTTCTGTGCAGGTGTTTGAGCAAATGGAAAATTTTTATAGAGATTAATCACACTTGTTTGTCGACATTTGTAATGTTTGCGAATGTCTGCACTTAAAAAATTCATTTTAAATTGGACCGCGTTAAACAGAAAGGAACCAAGCCACATCAGCTGTTGTCAAATTTAACAGGGGAATTTGATTTTTTACGAGAGAACGTTTGTGCGAATTTCTTTGAAAATTTTAAGGAATTTGCTTTGTATTATGGAGAAAATTCATAGAAATTTGCTCAAAAATCCGCACAACCGTTTTCATGTAAAAAATTAAATTGCCCGATTAAATTAGGCAATAGCTGATGTGGCTTGGTTCCTTTCTGTTTAACGCGGTCCAATTATTCATATTATTATTCGCAGTTGTGAGTATTTGAGTAATAGACATAAATTATCCGTATTACTATTTGTAGTTGTGTTGACTAAATTATTAGCTTCGTGTATGCGAATAATTGGCAAAATTATTTGCCATTCGCTTAGTTCGAAAAATTTCCTACATATTCGCACAGCCCTAAAAAATTTATAAAACTCTCAGTACACTTGGTTTATTTTTTAAAAAATTGAGAAATTCCATAAGATTTTATCCAAAAATTGCGCTGGTTACCACCAGTTTCTCTCCTAGTAACTCCCATTAATAATGCACCACACCTTTGCTTCTTTTTAACCCTAATTCTAAAGCTTTGGAAACGCAACATGATACTCCAACAGCTCCTCATCTTCCTTGGCCTTGGATGGGGATATTATGAAAAACAAGAAGGGTTAGAAGTATAAAACATTTATTGCCATATAATTAAGTAGATTACATATTTATATACATGCATTACACGGTTGCAAAGTAAATACAAGGTTGAGCGAAATCCATCTCAATAGGAATCAATATAAAATCCTCAGACTTTAGAACTTAGTACAAAAAAACCTCATGATTAGAGTTGTAGCAAACTGAGATTTTTGTTCTGAAAAAACTGAATGTAAAAAAGGCAGACGATATCATAAGCGATCATCAATCTATCTCACACTTCAATCATACTTTGATATTCATCACAAGTACTTTGTATACTTTCAATCATTTTAAAGAATTTCTCAAAGCAAGAGGAAATGTGTTCATTACATCTGAAATAATCGGTTCTCTTCCATTTCTCTCTTGAAAAACTGGTTGCAAGGGATTAAGAAAACGGACATGGTATGTTAGAAAACGCATGATATAAACTACGCGAAATGTGCAATAAATGAGCATTTTTTACTTTCGTGAAGCACTGGATAATTCTGATGCAATTCTGACATTTAAAGTCAACTCATTGTCAGTTTACTGCACCTCTTGTCTTCCAAAGACCCATTCTGAGTATACCAATCAATGTAAACGAAAATATCATTGAAGTAATGGCAAAAGGATCTAACAATAAAAATTTATAAAATCTAATTATATAAAAAAAAATATGAGAAAATATCACAATTCTACAAACATAAATCCACACATTATGGATAGAAAGTGAGAGAGAATCTTAAAACAGTTAAAAGAATTCCCACAGCTGTGGACTGTGTATTGAAAATTTTGTTAAGGTATTAATAGATATAGGTTGAAACAGGTTTATCGAAAGATTGCTCACATTTTGAAGAGAAGCTTCTTATTTCAATTTTAGTTCTCCACATAAATTTGCAAAAAAATATTATTTAGTACCTTAGTTAAAATTATTATTTCCTTTTATTAGTGCGTATTAAAGCGAATGAGATTCCTGGTTTATCAAAAGTTTGCTCTGGCAGACAAAGCTTCCTATTTAATTTTAGTACTCATAATAAACTCCCATATCAAAATTGGCGTTAAAATTAAAATGAAACTTAAGATCATGGTTGAAATTATTCCTTTCCACGAGTGTGTATGAAAGATAATTAAATTAATTGTTCTATTGTTTTAAAAATTACTATATTTACATTGAACTACTTCCGAGTGAAAGTTGTTGATAGAGGAGAAGACCACACAGCGCTGGATGTTCTGTTCCGTACTCTCACCTCTGATGACTTGAAGATTTGTGTGAGGTCAACCTCTTTCTTACATGACATGAACTGGTGAAGATAACGGAACGGATAGTACGTCTGAAGCAACAGTTGCGGATTTCGGTTTGAGGCTGTAAGTACAAAAAAACAAAAAACTTAACAAACAAAAAAGATGATAATGCAGTAGATCCAACTTTTTGACTTTCATGAGGGCAGGTGGATGAGATCAAATGCAGTTGGCATCAATGCTGATATTTCTGGGCTTCTTCCTTTCTCAGCATAAAGTAGTCAAATGGCACCATTTAATATTGAGGACGTTGGATAAGTAGACTGCCGTGCTAAGGAAGAACGCCGTATGAACATTCGAGAGTTGCCAAATTTCCTCCGATAAAATGTTTATTTTAGAGGAAAGTTATGAATATTTTTACTCAAAATTTTCAGGAGCTTCGGATGAGATTGCGAACAAAATTATCTTACAAATCAGAAGCAAAATATCTATAAGTTTACCAATAAATTTGTTTTTTACACAAGGAAATTTGGCAACGCCTCAAGGTTCATAAGACGTTTTTACTTAGCATGGCAGTAGAGGGGAGCCACTCCTCGCAAAGGAGTGGCGTTTAGAGTCTTTTCTGGCCCCATGTGGGTTGTCAAGTTTCATATTTTCCAAGTAGCCCTGGGTAGACTTAATGCAAAATATATTCCAAATTGGAGCCCACGCATAGGCACTCACCTCAATCCCTGAATGTTGGAATTGAGAAATAATTCATTTTGCCAATTTCGTCAAATGTTTTCTTACTTATCATTCCTGGGCTTTAAAAATGAAGTTCGTACTTCACAATCTTCAACCTTATGCATGGTTGTTTATTTTATTTTTGGCACTAATGGGGGATTTTCCCCCAGGAATTGGCAACATCAGAAAATGATAGACTTCTCGTGAATGAAACTTCTCCTTCTATTACACTTTTTTCAAATATGTGCATGACTCTTAAGTCAACATTAGGTTTACATGGGGAAAATTAAATTTCTTTTAAAATTCTACAAAAATGGCAACGATGGTCCTGAAGACGCACTTATAAGATAATTTCCATGGTCATAAATGAAAAGTAGATATGAAATCGTAAATGATAAAAATTTCAACACTTTTCACTTGCGTGACTTGAGGTTGAATTTAAAGCAACCCTCACTTCAAAAAAGGCCGCTGAGCGTGATTTCCAGTTGAATTTTCACAGTCTAAGACTAGTGCTTTGAAAATATGAAACGTTCAGAAAAATGCAGGTAGGACTGGCAGAGACCCTTAACGTTTCTACTCCGTTCCAAATGTAACACATGAAACGAAATTTACAGATAATAAAATCATGAATTTTAACTTCTTGCTTCCTAAAAAACAAAAATCTACTTCAGTCATTCCTGTTTCAAAATGAGCTTATGTGTTTTTTGCCGGGAATTGATTCTTTTGGTAGGCTGGTTTTCTGGTCAATTTTAGGAATACTGAAAGTCTAAATGGGAAGCAGATTTTTATGAGTTACAATTCTAGGTATTTGCTGGATACTTCAGTTTATTTTGCATGACAAATGTATCCCATCCTGATTTTGGCTTTGTAATAAGCAACAAGTTTGAACTTACTGATTCTAAAGTGGAAGACCTATGGATGCTAATTTCTCATTTAAAAATTGATTCTGAAGAATTCCAACAAGTTTAACATGTTCACGATCAAAGTTTGATAGGAATACGGATGAGATGCTTCAATTGGACGTATTCATGCTACAAGGAGCTATGTTGTTGCATGCAAATCTTATGTTCATTGTTCCTTTTAGCATTAATACATTCGCTTCTTAATTCTTACCATGTCTCGTGGTTCATTTCCCACAATTAAAGGATATCAAAGGACTTGAAAACTGAAGAATGAATACATGTACTTGAAGACTTTTCAAGGCTTCACTTATCTTGATGAGACATAGAGAAATTTCAGTTTTACAAAAAATACTATTCTGGAAGTAGGAATGAACTGAGTAATTGGCACTTACCAGTAGCCCAACGAGGTATTTCTTTCTTAGGATTGGCTTCATCATCACTCGAGTCGCTGGCTGAGGCATCCTCCACACCGTAGTCATCTTCTGTTTTGGGTTTTTTCAGAGGGCGTTCTTCTCTCGTTGGTGTGCATTTGTACTCTTGAACTTCCTTCTTTGGCTCTTTGCCAAGCTTCTTTGCTTGTTTTGCTTCTTCCAATTTCCTCTTCATAGCTGCATTTTCCTCCTGCTCTCGAAGTTTGATGGCAGCAGCTCGCTTCTGCTCCTCAGCCTGAGGTGAAAATATCAAAGAATGAAAAAATAAGTGCCAGGAAACAAACATAATGACAACTTACACACATAAAAAATTACTTTCAAACTGCAGAGAGTTTGCTGATGCTGAATCGGAAGTAAATATATAACTTCGAGTTCATTACATGATACCGCGCACAGGATGTGAATTGAAAACTGAGTGCTTAGTTTTTTTTTTTTTTTTGTATCAATAATGGCTCAAGCCTTACGGGTGGGATTTGATAGCTTCGCCGCGGAAAGCTTTCATTCTGAGTGCCTTTTCGTGTTGTCTCCAGATAGGTTATGTAGTGCTGGAATGACTGCTTGATTTGGTAGTAGTTGCTTTGGTGTAGCATGATTCAAGACCCGGCCCCTCCTATATGTGGTAAGTCGCTCTCGCCTCATTTAGGAGTTAGAGCTTATGAAACCAGATCTCAGCGGTTCGCGCCCTAACAAGCCGGACCGCGAGCAATGTATGAAAATATCGAAGCACAACCCGGATTCCCTGCTACCATCAAACCCCTATTGCACTAATGCACGCTTTTCACCGTCTAAATTGCTATCTAAACACATTAAGCACAACCCATTAAACTCCTATCGTAACAATGCACTCTGTTGCACCGTCTAAATTTGCTACTAAATTATTATCTATTTATTTATTTTTGTTTTTTGTTTACATATATTGCTGCTTGCTGTTTTTGCTTTAAGTTAGTTTCTTACTTGGGTTGTTGCAAAGCTTGCGGTCCAGGCCGCCACCTCCTGTGTTTTTTTTTTTTTTTTTTTTTTTTTTTCCCTGCTCTTTTTCCCTCTTTCTCTCCTTTGCCAAGTTGGTAGTGACTGATAGATGCGCTTTCTTCTGTCAGTAGGTTGTTTGTACAGTGGTATTGTGTGAAAGCTTAGAAGCTTCTAGAGTGTAAAATAAGTTAAAGGAGAATTTACTGCTTTTCTACTGAACAAGAACTGAAAGGAAAAGGTGGGTGTTTAGTGGACAAGCATCAGCAATAATGGAAAAACTAGTATCAGTGACCGCAGGAAGTGTGCACATCGGAAAAATGCCTGGGGATGGAAGTTTCCTTTTCAGAGCATTACAGCATCATAATTGGAGTCGGTTTGCCTAGGAGGAGTACCTGAAGGAGGCGCGACTCGTCTAAGACTGATCATTTGTGAGCATTTGATCAAGAATGTGAGACAGCCGAGCGTTTTGTATAACGCACTTGAGACAGCCATTCAGGATGGTGCATTCATGGAAATGAATTTTTTTTTTTTTTTTTTTTCTTTTCTTTCTTTCTTTTTCTCTCTTTCTCTCCTTTGCCAAGCTTGTAGTGACTAATAGATGCGCTTTCTTCCGTCAGTAGGTTGTTTGTATAGTGGTAGTGTATGAAAGCTTAGAAGCCTCTGGAGTGTAGAATAAGTTAAATGAGGATTTACTGCCTTTCTACTAAACAAGAACTGAAAGGAAAGGAAACCATTCAGGCCCTTTGTCAATTGTTATTGTGCCAAGTTAATATATTTAATGAAATAAACGTGTAATATAGGTTGCTTATGCAGTATACCAAGAATGTTTAATCATGTTAAGACAATGAGACATGAATGCACAGTATCCAAGAATGCATCAAGCATGCTACCAATTGTGTACAGCACGGGGTTTATGGGGGGAGCCGTGTGTAAAATTGGGCCTGAGGTGGGTTTACCTGAGATAAAGAAACCAAGGATGTCCTAGCAGTCGTTCAGGTAACAAGCACAAGACATGGGAATAGTTAACGCTGAAAGCGACGTAGCCTCTATGCCTTTCTTGCAACAGATCTGGATTGATATACTTTCCCTTTGAATCTCCCATGCAGAAGGAAACAGCATTAGCGGTCCTCTGCTCCCATCCAATTTTCCTTATCCTAGATTTTGTCCCCTGTGTGTTTCAGCTATAGTCCAACCGTTCGCTTTGAAATATAAGCATAACGAGCTATGGCCAACAGCTGGGGCGGTTGGACTTAATTCTTCTTAATTCTTCTTCTTCATAATGGCTCAAGCCTTACAAGTTCTTCAAGATTGTAATGAGTTAATACTTGCCATTTCACGGAGTCTAGCTTGGCGAGCAGCTTCTTCTTGGCGCCGTCTTTCTTCTGTCTCAGCAGCTTTCTGGGCGGTTAGATTGCGCTTTTTGGCTTGTTCTTCTCTCAGTTTTTCTTCTCGTTCCAACTGTATTTTCTTTCGTTCTTCTTTCTCTCTTTCAACTTTTAAGGCAGCTTCTTGCTTTTGTTTCTCATTAGCTTCTCGTGCAGCAGCAGCCTTCATTCTCTTTTCTTCTCGTTTCCTGTTGGGAAATAAATTACAAAGACGTGATGATCTATTGATTTGACAAATCTCCCGGAGAGATAATTTATGTTTCTAATTGATTGTGATAGTGGACCACTGGATTGATTTTACCATGCTTAATTTTCGTTTTCTTGAAATTGACTAATCTTAAAGTAAAAAATACTAACATCCTACTCTTGAACTGAATTTGAAAATGTTCAACTGTTCAGCATATTTTACATGAGCAATTGATACGAAAAGTGCCTTTTGATGTTTAAAAACTCTTACTCAGTCTATTGGCCAATTATAAAATAATTTATGGGGCATGTCCTCTTAGGAAAGTATTGAAAATTGTTAAGAGGGGATTCTTCCACCCAGAGTTGATTATGTAATTCAAAGAGGGAAGTTAGAGTTTCTGTCATCGGAAAAGAAAGAGAATTCAAAAACAAAGAAAAGGCATAGAGTAGAAATTGAGCACCCACCTTCGTAAGTTCTGAGTTTCAGGAAAACCTGGGAGTGAAATCTTTCTCTTTGGAACGCATCTCTTTGTGATACAGTTTTTCTGGAGTTAAGGGTGTACTACAGAAATTACTTTCAGTTTACTTTGCATGAGAGAGGTGATATTCTTACCGTTTTGATAATTCTGACAGCATTTTAAGAGACTCCTCTTTCTTTTTCCGTGCTTCTTCTTCTTTTTCTTGCTTTTTCAATAATTCTTCTCTTTTTTTTCTTAGAGTTTCTTCCTCTTCTTTTTTGCTGGGGAAGATTGCTTGTGGTTTCGAGCTTCCTGCTCCACTTTTCACCTGAGCAAAAGAAAGTTGTCTGTTAATTGTGAAATAGAGAGGTTATACGAGTTATAAGAGTTAACGAGAAAATTAGTAGAATGCCTTCTCGATTATATTACCGTATCCATCCTCAAAAATATTTTTGAGCTAACGTTATTTTACTTCATACCCTAACAATATTGTTCCATCAAAGGTTTTCCATTCTTTTCTCACTAAAAGAGACCTCTTGCAAACATTTTGCTCCATTTTACACCAAGAGTATTGTTTTAATTTGCATCCATATAAATTGAAGGGAAAGGGTTAAGGCAAGAATTGAAAAATCAAAAACTAATTGATGGCAGATTTAAGTGTGACTACTTTGTATTCTTGAGAATCCATGTTCATACTCTTCACTATGCATTCAGATAAACTCTGAAAAAAGTCCTAGAGTTTAATTTTAGACAGAGGGCTATGAATCCATGCCCCCCCCCCCCCTCCTCTATATGTAAACAAGGGAATCTGTTGTTTTCAATATGTAATTTTTAATAAATAGCAGTTGAATCACTGATGAGTGATGATCCTAAAGCTACTAGGTAAGGGTATTAGGTGAAGACTTGAACAGCTCTCATAATTGCTAAGTATGCACAGCGGAACTTGCCATAAATGGTAACCTCTGTCCACAGCTGAGAACTATTAAGGGAATTAGAAATGGGAGAAGAAAGTGATGAAAAACTGATCAGTCATTTCATCAAAAAAGATCTTGGAATGATTCAAGGATTTTTTACGACATTTCTGGGTTACAGGATTGCACAAAATGAGTGTTTCTCAAATTTTTACGAGTCCCTGTACAAGAAATTACAGAAAAATTCCATTTTATAAACCTGAATATTATCACAATTGCGGCATGAAACCCCCCCCCCCCTTTTAATGAGGATTAAAGGAGTATTAAAATACAAACCTCTTTATCTTTCTCGAAAGGTCCTGAAAGTCTGGGTTTAGCACCAGTTGACAGTCTCTTTACCTTGAGTTGTAGTACCTTAGAGAGGACACAGAAACAATATAAATATTATTTGAAGGATGAGTAAATGACAGTAATAGACAAAGAAATCAAGAGAAAGAGATAGAAAATTTAGTTGCAAAAGGTTTTTGAAACTAGGAGACTCATAAACTTAACTAAAAAACCCCTCATAGATTT
Organism: Bemisia tabaci; assembly: GCF_918797505.1. Classification (NCBI taxonomy): domain Eukaryota; kingdom Metazoa; phylum Arthropoda; class Insecta; order Hemiptera; family Aleyrodidae; genus Bemisia; species Bemisia tabaci. The sequence continues at coordinate 12,620,364 of NC_092794.1, read as the reverse complement.
TGAGGTGTCACTCAATGATCGGACTGGAACTCAGCAGGAAGGTGAGGCTAGCACAGTGGCACAACTGAGCAGAGATTTAGCAATTGTCAATTCAATGATAAACTTTTGGTTTTATGGTTCAGCACACATAATTTTGAGACAAAATACAAAATTTTAATGATAAAAACAAACGAAACTATTAAAGAAATACATTCAATATTACCTTAGGTTTGATTATTAACGTTTTAGTCCCTGAGCCGCTCTTTTTTGTCTTTCCTGAGAACCGAGCCTTAGACCGAGTTACACGTGCAGCAGGAGTTTTTGGCAAACTTTCTTTGTCACTTGATTCTCCTACTTCAGGGACCGGGGAAGATTGAGCAGTGAGTTTTTCGAACACTCGGATTTGTTGTTTAACACTCGGCCCAGGACTGTTAAAAAAAGTATAAATTTACTAAATACATACAATTAATGATATACGATAAAGTAAAAAAAAATTAATTTGGCAGGTTTTCTTATGTCTAGGATTATGACAAACAGCTCATTGTATATGGGGCCAACAGAGTAGATAAGAGTTTAAGCACCATCTTACCCCTCGTCTGTTACCGACTAGCGCAGCGCATGCAGAGAACACTTAGAAACGGTGCTGAAATGCAACTGCAAGGAAGAAACTGAGGAACTGAAATAGAGTGAGGATCATGGAAATCGGCTTTTTCAAACTAGGCTTGCAGCGTTGATTAGCCAGAAAACGTCCGCTTTTTGTTGACAAGGATTTGTCTTGCCGTTTTTTTTATGTAATCTTTTCAACTGGACCATTCATCCATTTATAAATTTAAAAATTTTTTTTTTTTTACCTTTGAGACTTTTCTGGCATTGTTTCTGACTTGCAGGCATATCACAGGTATACTTGACTGATTCTCAAAAAAGTATTTGCCTTTTTCTAACTTCGGGAGTTTTTAAACCTGTGATTGCCTTGGGCTTTGGCATTAAGAGGCAAAAGTATGTTTGGGCCATACTTACAGAAGATAAAAATCAACAAAGTAACTGTTATTCCACTCAGTCAAATACATACCTTGTATTGAGAAAAGGTCCATCATTCTTACATGCTAACACGGTGGAAGACACAGGGGGAATGAATTCCATGGATGCCTCCGCTAAACAGAAGAATCACGAATTTATGTTTAAGATTCTTAATTGAGAAAAGCTTTTACAGGGAGGATGGAAAATATTCAACACACACAAAGAAAAATCCTACTATTGACATGATGACGTCTTCAGGCACAAACTTTTGCCAGGGATTGATCCCATTTCTCCTCTCCCTCCAAATGTACTTTGTCTAGCTGCCATAAGCCAACTTTTCTTCCCGTTTTGTTCTTGCTCATCTCACATGATGCCATGTTTTATGCCTCCGTATAAGCTTTCTACGACCATAAAGTGAACTACATTTTGCAATTAAGAACAATGATTTCCAATTAAGGGTTTTCATTTGTGCAGATTGGTACATGAGCAGTGTTCTGCCTTCTCCCTAAAATGTTAGGAGCCGTATTAAATTTTTGCATACGGGCCATGTAGATGCTGCGAACAGTGCGAGCGCGTCATTGCTACCGTTGCTTCCCGATTGCAAGTTCAAGAAAAAGAAGAGAAAAAAAGAAGAAACTTACTTCTTCCTTCAGATGATGGTCTCCTCAGTTTTTTAGTAAGAGATATATTTAACTGAGAGTTGATCTTGCTGGCAGCAGCCTGCGAAAAAGAAGATAAAAAACTGTCAGTTAGTTTTTTGTTCTTTTTTAAAATTACTTTTTATTTTTGTCACAATACTGCTTCATTGCTATTGCTATGAGAGGCATTTGATGGGCAAAACACTTATTATGATAGGGATGTTTGTCTTGAGATCCTTTCTTTTTCACAATCTTAAGGGAAGCTGTTTAAGGAGTCTTCCACATTACTGCTCAGAACACTAGATGAATCACTAGATACGAAAAGGGCACATGTCCAGTAAATCAAATTGTTCAGGAGACACAAAAAACTGTTTATTTCGTGGTAGATACTTTTTGTAAAGTCGTTATGTTTAAAAAAACCAGCGCTCCGCTTCGCCCCGCGCCGGTATTTTTAAACATAACGACTTTCCAAAAAATATCTACCTCGAAATAAACAGTTTTTTGTGTCTCCTGAACAATTTGGTTTACTGGACATGTGCCCTTTTTGTATTTAGTGATTCAGATGGTAAACATTCTATAAAACAACTTTGACTCAATAATTCTTTCTAAATAAGTAAGATTTTCAGTAATCCTATCTAAATTCCTATCCCAGCAATGTGTTTTTCATTTTTCTAAATGATGACAACTCAGCAAGCCTTGATTTGAGGTGATGATAATTTCATCTGCTGCGGACAGAAAGAGGGATACTTTTTGCAAAAAAAAAACTTCAGAAATATTACAGAACCAATCTCATTCAAATAATGTTAAAACATGAGGTCATCACATGTATTACTCACAGTTGCTGTCAAGTGGGTTGTGAGTCAGGAGTGATGCTAAGATCTTTACAGAAAGGCAATACTGTTGTACTCTTACAACCTCCAGCTGTTCCGTTGAACTCATCAACAGTAAATTGTTATTATGGAAAATATTGGTCCAGCAAAAAAGTTACAACAAAAAGGCCTCAATACAGTAAAACAAATGAAATGGGAAATGAAAAAAAAAATACCTTCGAAGCTGCCCTACTACTGCGAGTGGGAATGGTGAAAGTTTCTTCACTGATATGGAATTTCAGATCACTTTCCTTGTTCACATTTTTTGCCACTCCACTGCTGCGGGTCATTCTACTTGAGCCACTTTCGCTCAAAATGGAATCAAAAGGACTTACATCCACAGGCAAAGTTTCTTTTCCTGTTTCAGCTGGAAGTAATTAAATAAATTCATTGAGTTGAACTATTACAACACAGAAAGGTAGAGCCTCCCAGATGAGCCTTCTTTACTCAGATATTGAAATTATGGCTCAGGTTTTTTACTATCACTTCATAGGATACCTAGAATTTGTCCTTATCAGGATGAAGGAATGTTCCTCCATTCCGAGATTGCAAAATTGACTCAAACAGTTTAATTTTTTACAAGAATATTACGGCGCAATTCATCTCTAAAAATTTTCTGATTTTTGCATGAGATCAGGAGAAAAATCAGAGAAATTTTTAGTTAAAAATGCTTAAGATTCTCCTGGTAAAACTGCAATTTGCGAGAAGGAATTTCGCAACATTGAAATGTAGTTACATTATTTTGTGTAGGAAATGACAAATTTATGGAGTGAATCTTGCAATTTTTCGGTTTCTACAGCTGGGAGGTTGCACATTAGATAAAAGAGCCTACTCATTCGCTTCACTTTAAGTAATAATTGCAACATTTGACCATAAGAGCCATGCCGTTTGGAAGGCTGAGTAGACTAACACACTAGCACTAAAACATTTACTTCTAATAGATAGGAATTTGAATTCATCCAGAGAATATTTTTTATCATTTTAATTGAATCAAATATTTTTGTAATACTGAAACTATTCATCATCGGATCTTGGGAAGAACACTGGGTAAATACACACTATCAACACAATGATGATTCAATGATATAATATCTTAAAGGCCAATTTTTTTTCTTTTTTCTTTGGTGCATGTTTATTAATTTCAGTTGATAAATGTTTGTCTTTCTCTGTATTTATTGATTTTGGATGATTAATATGAGTGTCTGCATTATTATTATTATTATTATTATTTTTTTTTTTTTTCAAAGAAATGAAAGACCGCCCCCACTGATTTTGAAAAAAATGACCATTATAGCCAACTGTGATAACCAATGGTGCCATTCATAAGGCAAAGAGGTAGGGAATGCACTTCCTGCGAGGTGTTCAAGAAACTTCCACTGACATGGTTTAAACAGGGATTATACTCACTAAGATGTGTCTCAGATGAATTTCATGTAATTATCATTGAAAACAGAAATCAAACCGATAAGGTTTCATGTAATTTAAGCGAGGTATTATTTATTTCGTATTTGGCAACATAAGCAGAAGTGTAAAAATCAAAGTTGGCAAGAAATTCCTGGAATTTTGCAGACCTTGATAGGCCGCCATTATTTCACTTCAATATTTAAAATGGAAAATAAAAAATATTCAGCATCGAACATGGTGAAAAATTCTCTTTAAGAACCATTAAGTCCATAGGGGCCCAAATCAGTCATTTATTTCAGAGGATTGATAGTTTTGATGGATGAAAATGTTAAGGCATGAGAGTTCTTTGGTTCTCCAAGATTGTGTGAAGAGTCATTCAATGTAGCCCTAATTCACACTGCCGCCTTAAACAATAGAGACACTGACACTCTCACACATACTCACAATTATTTGTAATCTGGCTTTGAATTTTACTTTGAACTGTTCAACGGAGATGTATGACGATGCATTTTCTTGCATAAATTTTGCAATCTCATACTTGATGTAAATTCAAACTAATAATAACTAATAAACTTTAATAAACTTTTAACACTTAAATTAATAAACTTAAATTAACTTTTTGCACGAATCAATGACGCACGAATCAATAACACGCCTTATCGATACACGGTGTTGGAGTTCACTGCTTGTTTTCTGTTTTGTTTTGTCATTAAGTAAGTACAATCATTTCTTTTGGGCAGAATGGAAAATATTTTAGTCTCATGGCCAATCTGACCGATGAATAATATTTATGCACGTATCTGATATCATTAAGAGCCAAGCATCAAGGGGGAAAAAACTAAATTAGATTTGTCATTTCAAAATAATTTTAGAACAAATAATATACCTCCCTACTGGTTGATAAGTAAGTAATTCTAACTTTTACATTTTAAGTAAAATTTCAAAAACAGAAAATTAATAAGAAGAATATTGTTGAAGTATTACCATTTTTTTTGGTCCTTTTCTGTCTTTTCCTTGTTGTTTCTATTGGCTCAGAGTGAGCGTTAGGCTGAAAATCCTCCGAATTGATGTCGGCTTTTAGTTGATCCATCCAAGTACTGATTTCCTGAACAAGAAAACATGAGGCATAATTGGAATTTCAGATGAATGTCTGGCAAAAAACAAAAAAGCTTACGTGCAAGTTAGGAGGAGGAATTTTAAATCAGTAGAGGCCCAAATCTTGTCCATTTATCTCCTCAAAAGACTGTAAAGCTAACACAGACATTCCTGAGAGCTGGTAAATGGCCCTTTTTAGTATTGTGTAGAGGAGATTTTTCCAAAGCTGGTGGTCACTCCATAAAATTATTGACCCAAATTATTCTCGCAAGGAAAGAGCGCTTAAAACTTAGAATAAATTTGGTGTACTCATATGTCTTGTGCTGAGAGGGAACACTCTGTGGGCATACAAATTTTGCCACATTTTTGCTGATAAATTGTTTATCTTAATTAAGGAAAAAATTTCTATCTATATAGAATTTTAGATACGAACAGTAACTACCAATGTTCAAATGCAATATATTTTAAAAGGGAATTCTGAGAAAAAAATTGCAGAAATTTCTAGAAAATTGGTATTGTACAGCAAGAAATATTGAGAAGACCAGCTATTTACGCAGCATTTTCCTCGGCCCAAAAAGAGATTGGGACTGTGAGAAATGCATTCAATGAACAATTTAATTTTCCAACTAGGTAGCTGATGTGCACAGAATTTCTTGACCCCCTTCTATGAATTTCTTCTGTGCCCTTCACTTTTAAACTTTCATAAATTCTGAGAAAGAAGTTCATGAGAGCTTACTTGAACTTTGGCTTGCACTGGTTCAAAAGACGCTTCAATTTGAGTGGCCAGGCCCGTCATGAGCCCGTTGATCTGTTCGTTCCACATGATGTACAGTGCTTCTGAAACAAAAGTATTTAAATACGTATCAGTTGATGTGAGAGAAGGTACTTACACACCTCTATATTGTATAACGACAGCGCAAGTCCGCAATCACATATCTCGTTTGCGGTGTCTGAAAATCTTTGCCTCTATATTATATTTTGGAAGAAGGACAAATTGACATCATTCCTTGAAGTTTATGCAGAATTTTCTTTGCACAGAGAAGAAAAATCACAGCAGTTTTCAGGAATTACCGCTGAATAATTTTCCATTTAAAAAATAAAGTATGACAGAAAGTCTGTGACGTCGCAAACCAAGTTATGTGATTACCGACTTACACCGTGAATATCTTTGAAAGATTTTAGAAAATTTGGCCCATCAGATAACTTCCCTATTCACAATTGGGGCTACTTTTACTGCAGGGAGGGAGAGCATAGGATATCTTCAGGCGCTACTTAAATAAACAGTCAATAATGGCTGAATTAAAAGCTGAAGGTTACATCTATATCCGTGGTGAGGCTAAGAGGAGTGGGATGAATATTGTCCAAGAAACCTGCGAAGAATAAGGTTCTTATGACATAAAATAAGTTGTTTATCTACTCTTAAGCCTATGATAAGTAGGTACTCCTTTGATGAACTACGAACAGATGCAAGAGCTAAATTGGGTGAAACCAAGGGGTTATTTGAAAAATATGAAATGAGGAAAGAAGAAGCCTGTAGTTCTGTTGGTCCTACCTTCGGTTGAGTCCTCTAAAGCCGTCAAAAACTTTAAGTAATCGTGACAGACTGACAGAATTGACAGAAATGACGACTGGCGTTCGCTTTCGCTTTGCACACAACAGAAATTTTTAATCTGACATTTTGGCGGTTAAACGTTAGACACAATCACATGTTTGTTGACGTCCACATGTAGAACAATCATCGTTTTCAATATCAACAATGAGGAGTGATGACGATTCGAGACTCATCGGAAATACGCTTCTTGCTCGTTGATCCCGTCGAGGACCCAGTTATCAGTAAATTGTAAGGAATCAGGAGAACTTTCCATTGTCTAAGTACTTTTTTCATATATTTTCACATTTTCCTCGAAATATGTATTCCATACTAAAAACCGTCTCAAAAGTTAACAGCGTTGCCTCCGTCGCACGAAGAGCGACTGGAGTCAGAACTCACATCATTTCTGGACCACCGACAAGGCCAATCCCCAAATCAGTGAGTCTAAATTTTTAAGTACAGATACCCTTAAGCTTTTCATCATGAACTCTGTGGCATCCGCTTTTGTAGTTTACTTAGTCATTTAAGCTTGAAATTCATTTTTGAGTCATTTTTAAGGCTGTGCTGTTTGCCTTTACTTTTCACTGTCAAGGACTTTTCAATAACTCTCCATGCCGCGGATGAACTTTTTTAAATTATTCAATCGGAAGTCATTTAAGTAGGAAAATGTGCAGTCAGAAGGTCTTGACAAAGTTATGCATGCATTTTAGATCCTAAGACTGACAGATCCTAACTTTCTGCCTTCTAGAACGGCAGACTGTAAACAAAAGGATAGTTACTTTCAACAAAAATTGCATTTACACAGAATCTCCAACGTTTTATAAGGTGGGTTGCTCTTATTATTTTCAGAGCAGGTTCATCTGTGTTAACACTTTGAACATCCATAAAACTTAGGGTTTGTATGATAAGACTCCGTTTTCAACAAATGTGATGTTGAGGCTGAAACAGGGCCATTCATCTAGTAAGTGGTTTATTTTGGTCACTTCTTGGTCTACAAAGGCATCAAAGAGGAAAGTAGACATTCAAAAAAGCTTTAAGCTTGCTGTTTTCTATTGAACGCAATAGATTGGCTTTTCAGGGTTTCAAAGTGACTCGGTTAAGGTGAAGATTGCACATAACTCCCTGTAACCCACCTCGGAAGTTGGATCCAAGCGTTCCACTGGAACGCAAGGAATGGGCGTATCATGCCAGTGGATTGGGACAAAAAAGTGACGCGTTTCATTGCATGCCATCACAATCCTCTTAGGTTCTGATAAAAATAAAAAGAAAAATCCCTTAATGCAACAGACATAGCCTTAACCTGTCTTTTTTCATGTTTGTTTCAGATAAGAGGTGTCATTGGTGGCATCCTGTTTGTGGGCTGCCTGGGTGTTCCAGCCTGGATCACATACCATATTCCATCATACTCTAAACGTTAAATCATGTTCGTATCTTCTAATTATTTTGTCACTAGTTTGAAGAGTCTTCGCTCTTTTTATTATCTCTTGGATTAAGTCAGTAAAATTATTACACCCAGCTAAAATTGTTCGATTATTTTTTAATTTCAACATTTGTTTTTGAACTTACCAACCTGTATATGTTGTGAGCTTCATAAATGTATCTTGTTAACATAAGTCTGTCTTCTTTTTTTCTACTACCCTCACATTTATGCATTAAAATATTGTATCACAACTGTAGACACAATATTATTTTAGCTGTTACCTACCTATTTTTATTCTGGAACTTTATTTCTTGAATCTAGTAATAACTCCTACTTTACTAAAAAAAGGTTTATACTATTAAAACAGTAGGTATACTTGGATTGTCCCCCCCCCCCCCCCTAATTTCTAAGTGTCATTATGTTTCGCGCAAAAATCTCTTTTAGCAGAGTTTATTAGATAGACTGTACAAAAGACACAAATTTTGAGAGAAGATAAATTTCATGAGAAGAAAAAGGGACTGCCTTAATACTACCTAGTCAGTCCTATTCCCAAACATTTCCAGTTTGAATTCTATTTCCTTCCCCCTTTTTTTTCAAATTTGATTATCGCCTCATAATTTGCATAAAATTCAGTATATTTAAGCATGTCGACGGCGTAAGTCTGCAACGACGTATCTCGTTTGCGGTGTTTGAAAATCTCCGATCCTATTATATTTTTTTAAAAGGGAAGAAATCAGCATCATTCCTTGAAGTTTTTGCAGAATATTCCTCACACAGAGGAAAAAAATTCTGGCAGGTTTTCAGAATTTTTGTTAAGTATCTAGTTTTCCATTTATAAAATAAAATACATATGACAAGAAGTCTGCCTTGTTACAAACCTAGTAACGTGCTTGCCGGACTCACATTGATGAATTGCACAAAATCCCTTCACTGGACGTTAAAATTTCCATCATTTGAAAACATACCAACTTGAAAGAATCAACTGTTTTGCCCCAAAAGATTTAAGACTAATAAGATTGAGGCTGTGGCTTAGCACCCTTTAAAGACGATGTGAAATTTCTACAATTTTTCAGGGGCTGCGAATGTATAACAAGCCACAAGTACCTCAAGTACCCAAGTAAGGGCCACATTTAGGGGGTGGCACATTTTGCAATTGTTTTAAATGTAGGTATTAAAAAAATCGGATTCAGAAAAAAAATTACAAAGTAGAGAAGGTGACAAAATCTCTCATTTCCTGAAAGTATAGTAATTTCTAATTTTGTCGTCTTTCAGTGATTCAAGAAGCAGCACCTTTAATTAGTCGAGTTGAGAGAGAAACCAAACACGCAATTTGGCCTGGAACGGCGCGGCTTAGAGAGAGATTATGACGAGGACTTGAGATGAAAAGGAAAAGCCTGCGGCGGTCGGCATGTAACACATATTAGCGCCTACAAGACTGCATGAATACTTCACGCATTGCATCAAACAGTGCGGTCAGCGTGAAACGCATAGCGTTTACAAGAATGTAGGTGTTTGCATCTTGAGGTTTGCTTACCCTGTGACGTAGGTCGGTATAACCTGGCCAGCGAAATCTGGAATTCGAAGTATGAAAAACGGACCATAATGTCCCATTTTTTTGCTTAGATCAACTCATGATATAATCTCAAGCACTTTGTATAGAATGACTTTGTTCCATAAATTGCACCATTTCCAAGAAAATCGATGATAAAAGTCGCTGTACCGACTCGACGTCATCAGAAATTCCAGATGCCCGAATGCAACACCTTTTTAATGTATGAATACATATACTTCGAATACTTCACGCATTGCTCATACACATTAGTGCGCTCAGCAGCGGTCGGCGTGAAACGTCTACAAGACTGTAGACAGCGCCTACAAGACTGTAGGAATACTTCACGCGTTGCGCCAAACACAGTGCGGTCTGTGCGGCGCGGAGGGGAAGTTAAAATCATTGAACCACATTTATGTTTGTTCTTTCATAATTCTTTCGTTCATTTCTGATAAATGGAAGGCCTTGTCCACACAGAGATAGGTTTAGGTACAATAAAAAACAATTTAAAAAGCAGGTAATAAGGCTAAAATTTCACACACACAAAACCAAAACGTTTCGCCTGAAAATTCAGCCATCCTCAGTTGGATAAATCAAAAATAAAAATGGTTAAAAACCTAAAATAGTACCTAATAAGTACCTTATTTCAATTGGGAATGTTGTTATTAGATAATACCAACATTCTCAATTGAAAGGTACTTATCAGGTACTATTTTAGGTTTTTAACCATTTTTATTTTTGATTTATCCAACTGAGGATGGCTGAATTTTCAGCCGAAACGTTTTGGTTTTGTGTGTGTGAAATTTTAGCCTTGTTATCCGCTTTTTAAATTGTTTTTTATTGTATATCTTGATAGGTTTACGGAACTTAACTTTTGCGCAAAGTTTCGTGAACTTTTACTAGTGGTGTTGACAGGGCTTTCCCAAAAAATGTGTCCAACACGAGTAAACGCGTCTTATGCACCCCTCCCCCTCCAGAACGTTCACTTGATGGTTTTTATTGACGGTATGTATATTGTTTTCAAAACGAATGAGAAAGGGGCGGCAAAATACAGGCGGTCCATGGACGGCAGGTAGGTAAATCCGGTCCTGATCCAAATATTCGATATGAGACTTTCAAAAGACTCATACACAATGTAATTTTTTTCTTTTTTCTATTTCTGTGAGTCTCGTGGTATGCTTAGGCCTTTGCAGAAATTCTTCGAAATTGCATGCAGTAGAATCGTGGTAAGTTCATAAGGTTTCAGAAAACTTTGCGTCTCTATTTGAGGGGGGGGGGGGGGGGGGTTCAAGGATTTGGTTTTGGGCTCTGATTTTGGTTCACAGCTGCTGCCAAAATTCAGAAAAAACTACTACATGCCCAAAAGATTTTGGGGGCCGTAGCTTCTATCGGGGACAATCTCGACTCTCGAGTAAAAACTAAATAAAGAAGAGTATATAGACTTATTCTGATCCGTAGAACTGACGTTAGTCTCTTTATTCTACGAACACAGTTGATGATAGGAGAGACGTAATTTGGACTCGTTATTTAACTTTTCTCCTGAATCGGATTTACAACTCACTAGGAATATAAAGCGGAGCATTGCGAGTTCACGCCACGCGTCATCGCGCCTTCAATTTTGCCCACGCAACACGGACATCCATCAAGTTTGAATAGTTGTATCTCTGCGCCGTCACAACGCAAGTCCTTTTCCTTGCCTTATTTCCGTATTGCGGGTGTTTATATTTGTCTTTATTTGCAGAGGTGCTCTAAGGGCAACACAGCCGATGATACGAGAGACGCACTTTGGACTCGTTATTTAACTTTTCTCCCGAATCGGATTGACATCTCACTAGGAATATAAAGCGGAGCATTGCGAGTTCACGCCTCGCGCCAACGCGCCTTCAATTTTGCCCACGCAACACGGACATCCATCAAGTACGAATAGTTGTATCTCTGCGCCGTCTTAACGCAAGTCCTTTTCCTCGCTTTATTCCCCGTATTGTGAGTGTTTACATTTGTCTTTTTTGCAGAGGTGCTCTAAGGGCTACGTAAGCAACACAGCCGATGATAGGAGAGACGTAATTCGGACTCGTTATTTAACTTTTCTCCTGAATCCTGAATCGGATTGACAACTCACTAGGAATATAAAGCGGAGCATTGCGAGTTTACGCCACGCGTCATCGCGCCTTCAATTTTGCCCACGCAACACGGACATCCATCAAGTTTGAATAGTTGTATCCCTGCGTCGTCACAACGCAAGTCCTTTTCCTTGCCTTATTTCCGTATTGCGGGTGTTTACATTATTTACATTGTCTTATTTGCAGAGGTACTCTAAGGGCAACACAGCATCTACGGTAGAGTAGAACCAGTATATACGTGATACGTGATATTATGCGCTCCTAGCTGCTCCTACAGTAAAACACCCTGTATAAAACAAATTTTGTCAAAAATGACGTCATTGACATTTTTGTTTACTTTTTGCCGTGGATACCTAACCTAAGAAGTCTTATCAATGTATGTATAAGGATTTTCAGTTTTCGTGTTTTCGTTCCAAATTTGCTTGCGTTTTGACAGAACTCGTCCCCCGTGACTTGAGGCTGTAAGGAGGTAACAGTGAAGTTAGACTGTGTAAATTTAATATCCTGAAGTTTTTATGTTATGATCAGCTCCTAGACAGTCGTAGCAGAAAATTAGACCCTTTGCTATTACTATGGCAGATCCCAAGTACGCTGGTTTACCAGGAATTGTAAGTACTATGTATCACCCACTCTCCTGTAGTAGTAAGTTACCGACGATATACAAACTATAGAATGGTGGTGACCCGTCAAAGAACGTCACACACATGAAGCAGTTGTTTCATAGGCGGGCGGAGAGTAGAACTCGTCCAATTACTATTCCAGTCATAGAGCTTGCTCATCGTATGTTGAGACAAACGTCAAAGTATTGTTTATGTCACCATTCACTAGTGGTGCCACCTGACTGCATGTATAAACCTGTTGAGCGGTGCGAATTTAGAGCTATTCGGTGATTGACGTTTGTCTCAACATACGATGCGTGAGCTCTAACCTCAATATCATGGGATCTTCAAAAGTTTTTACTGTAAATGATTTAGTGTTGAAATTTTCCGTAGAGTACATGGAGTCATAATGTAAATGGGAGAGCTGGCACCGCAAAAGATTTTTCAGGTCCCGAATTCTAAGACTTCTGTGCTAAGCCGGATCAGTTTTCCATTACGTAATCGATTATTTTCGATTTACAGGGACCTGACCACCTGTTGTAAACAAAGAGGATAAGAATCATCATGCATTCTACATTGCCAATCTACAGGCGCCAGCTCTCCCATTTACATAATGACTTTATATACTCTATGAATTTGTTATCGTGAACTCTCTTGATAAATGGCTAGGTTTCATTTCTGGACACAAATTTTGAAACAGTCGGTTCGGAATTTAAAACAAGTTCATATTCCGCAATAGTCTTCTAAGAAACTATGGAAATCGACTATCCTTGAGAGATCCTTCTCCGGAGAAATAGACATCTTGCTTCTCGGAGCTTACACTTCACTTCAGGGCAACTTGTTGAAAGAAGTATTCCAAGATTAAAATTTCAAAAAGTTGTTGTATTGGCAATTTGATTGCACATGGCAGCCTTCGGCCATGAAAAATTGTAATACCACATTTGAGTCAGCAAAAAGTCATTAATTTGACAAATTGGTTATGCAAGGCGGTCTTCTGCACAAATGCGCATCCTTCTCACCATTGCAGAATCGAAGTACGCTTTTGCTGTGTCTCTAAAACTCATATTTCATATGCATCCCAAGTATCTGCAAGGTATTGCACCGTGTATCTGGCAGGTACCTGGTACAGGGGAAAGACTCAGCAAATTTTTTTTTGGAACCAGGTGGCAAAAACCTAAAACCGGCTCTGATTGAAGGGGAAAAACCTGGAGTGAGGTTGGTTTGTGTTCCTCAGATTGCCACCATATTCACTGGATCCACAATAACAAATGAATAAAAAGAAAAATAATCTTTCATTAATGACAAGTCATAAAACGTTAACAAATTGGTTACAGGAGCTTTATTTTTAGATTTTTTTTTGTTGTCAAACTGGACCTTCATATTAAGAAAAAATATTAAATATTCATTTACTTACGTTTAATAAATTTCTCACGTCAAGTCTCATCAACATGGAAAGATGACATCGACTATAAGTAATGCTTTTATTATTTTCCAGGCTTTTGATGAACCTGATGTCTATGAAACAACTCATCTGCCGGAAGCTGACCAGAATCAGGAGGAAAGCGAGGAGGTAGGGCAGAAGTAATTTAACCTTGATCAAAATATTTCCTTCACTCATGTCAGCTTGACTATTTAGTAAATACATTTTGATTCCTGAAAACAGTGGATTAGGCTCACTTTTGTTATACATAAAATCGGCCAAAGTGCGAAAACCATTAATCTCCATTGCAATGTCTCAAAATTTCTGTTCCTATTCTATTTTATCAAAGAGAAATACTTAAGTCAACTTTATGGCTGAATTTTATGCAGAATTTTCTGCTACTGGAGAAGAAAAATCAAGGAAGTTTTCAAGAAATTAGATTGGCTAGTTTTCCAAAGAAAAAATAAAGTCCGACAGGAAGTGTGCTAACAGAGAAATTTGGTTTTGCTTTTTGGCCATCGATAAGTATCAGAAACTTTAAAGCAAGGGTGTCATTCTTAACATATTTGGAAAAATCGAGTTACCTGCATTTTTAATTTCTAAGTGGCTCTGTTAGTGTAAACAAATTTGATAAGATATTACACATCAGACTTTTGTTACATAACTTCAAAAATAGAATTGAATTGAATTGAACACCCAAGAGAATTTGGGGCTGCCAAACAGTTTTTTTATGATGTCTTAAAATAGAAAAAATGTAGATGCGACTATTTTGCTGTAAGTGAGATTTTACGCATTGTAGATTGAGACATAAGTCAATCTCTGACTAGCTTGGAATCAGCAACTCTTGACAAGTTAATAAGAGGAGGTAGGTACTTACCCAGAGAAAACTGGAAGACAATTGCCCTGACTGTCTGTTTTACAGTATTGAATTTTCGCTTCGAGGGATTCCCAAGTAACTCCTTGAGATGCCTTATGCGAAATTTTGACACACAAAACCTTATCACTTACTTAAAACTGTTTTCATAGTATTTTAGCACAAAAGTTTCAAAGTATAGCTTTCTTTTAAAACGGGAGCAATTTAGGTGTATATATTTGCACTTGAATCAATCAATTTATTGGAATCAACTTTTCAGGAATCTGATGTGGTTGAACGTCTTCACATTGATGCTAAGTCTGCATTTGCAAAATTTAACAGCAGTATTTTAGATGGATCTGATGTTGATTTTTCTGACAATGTGAGCAGAAAAAGAAGAACCGGCTACAATGTCAGGTAATTCAATAGCTTCTGCAAGTCGTTGCTCGTTGAGTCTTTTGCGCCATCATTAGGGATGCAAAAAGGTCGTACCCTTCCAATTTTTCAAAATAGCCTTCTCATGTTAAAACTCACTTTTGTGTCCAAGATTTTCAAAGTGATGCCATTCATCATTTCTCTCTCTCTCCTCCCCCTACCCCTTCTCTTTATTTACACATTTCTGCAAATTTGCAATTTTCAAGCTGACCCAAAACATTCCTCCGATTTTTAAGACCCTTTTTTGCAGCCTTCAAAACCTGTTTCTAAGGTTCCCTCATTATCACACCCTACCAATCATGACGTTCTAGTTGCATGGTAAAGAAGTTTCTGCACCCCGGCTATTAGTCTCTCTATCATGCATTGAT
The DNA here is from genome assembly GCF_918797505.1 of Bemisia tabaci. Lineage (NCBI taxonomy): Eukaryota > Metazoa > Arthropoda > Insecta > Hemiptera > Aleyrodidae > Bemisia > Bemisia tabaci. Next base: position 12,605,007 of record NC_092794.1, on the reverse strand, counting down.
CATTACCTACATTGAATTTTGGATGAGTTTCATCTAATTCCACAGACTTTTTGTTCAGTTACATTAGATTCTGAGATAACCTAAAATTAACACCCCCCCCCCTCCCCCTGTAAAAGGAAAAAAATAAAAAGCTGGATGTGGGTTCAATCTTATGTAAACCCACTTTTAAGGCGGAGACTATCATGCTTACACATTTTTATGACCAAGTGAGCACCAAAGTTACTGCACTTGCGCACACTCTTGAGTTTTCCATAAAGCTGCTCCATTTTCATGGTACATAGTTAAAACGTTGTTAAATAGCGAGAGGAGAATCTCAACAACTGACCTAGGATCGGATCCTTTTGATTGGGAAAAAATTGGCTCTTCTCGCTGAAATCAGTTCAGCAGTTAATGTGCAAATAAGCCACTTTTTCATATTCTAGATGAAAAAGAATTCTCTGGGAAATTTTTTCTCGAAAAAAACCATGAAATGTTTGATACTGCTTCGTTGAAATGTCGATGGATAATCCATTTTTAGTCAATCATTTTCAGCGTTTGGTCTTGAAGTTTGTTTGTCCATTCTCTAAATACATATATATTTTTTATAGATCTGGAGACTGGGAACTGGCCGGACCTGGAGAGAAAGAGACTATAACTCAAAAGTTTCGAAGGCTTCAGTTAGAACTGAATGAGCTTTCAGAAGAAATTGCAGCAATCAAGGTAAAGGATCTGAATTGCATAGAAAATAATTAATATTCAAGGGACTGTCTTTAAATTACTTAACATTCCAGGGGAAGTGGACATAATTATGCCAAGAAAGGCTTTCTGTGCTCGCCTTCCCAAGTAGATGAACTTCTTATGCTGACATAAGTCTTGTGGACCACTATTCGAAATAGATATCAACAAAACAATAAGCAAAACAGCAATAAAAATTTCTCTCCTTAAGGGAACACTTTTGACCACTTGTTCTCTATGCCGCGATTCATGGCCAGTACTGTCATTATCAATACATGGCTGTATGGACGCTGGATTGAGCAGAGGAATTCATTGTGGAAAGAATGCCCTCAACTGAATGGATATTTATTTTTGGACACCATCTTGGCTTTCTTGGTGATAAGTGGTTAAATTGAAGCTTCAAATACGCAACTTTAAACTTGTTTATCTAATTCACGCCAATTCCTGAGAACCAAGTACACACTCAGTTTTTCAAAAATGCTAGAATTGAAAATTACTTAACCAGCTCATTGGACAATTTTTAAATTTTAAACTTGTTTCGCGATTCATGATTGTGAAAGTCTCTGAGCTACAATAATTGGTCATAACATGCATAAGAGGATATATTTCTCTTGTTTCCAGTTTGCAAATGCTTTGAAATTGTTCCGATTTTGATCAAATGATCTCAAAATTCTGACAGAAATCCTAAAATTCAGGCTTGGCGTCTTGCTAAAATCCCATTAGAGGCTCTAAATATTTCCAAATCTCAATAATGCAATTTCTTGGGGTTGATTTTTTGTGAAATCCTGAGCTCCCTGCTGTATTGGAACGAGAATTGTCAAAAAAATGGACCCCATTTTTAACTCCCACCAGACTTTACAAGCAAAATCAACCACTCTTAACTCTCATAAGGGTACTTCAAACGAAGGAATCTGATTTCGCTTCTTGTAAAACAAACTTATTTGATTTTCAACGTATTATGAAGAAATCATCATTAATCATTGACAAAGTTTCATAAAAAAATTCAAGCGGAAATTTCTTTCATTTCACTTTGTTGCTTTGACGTATCATAAAAGCTCTAATTCTCTAAAGTTACCCAACCTGTAGCTCTAATCCCTTAACCCTCTATGGCATGTTGTTACTTATTTTTAACAACGCTTTACTTGGTTTTTTGGTTTTTTAAAAATTAAATCTTTCCTCTGTGTCATAATTTTGAAAATTTTCACTGGTACTTTCTGTTTTAGAAAAAGGATCATCAAAAATTTGAAATTTTGAAAAAAAAATTTGGGACTTAAAGTTTTTACGAAAGCTACAACATAGATTTGCGTTTTTCAGAAACCAAGATCCAACGTTCATTCATAATATAGAGGGTTAAAATTTCTTAAGCTTTTCTATCAAAGGTGAGAATGGAAGTTATCTGTTTGCACTTATATGTACTAGAAATACACAGACAGTGCCCTTCTTGGAAAGTCTATTTAACAAAGAGCTAATGCTCTTTTGAAGAAAAAATTATGTTTTAACCATATGTTTTTATTTCCAATAACTTTGTTTCCATAGGAAGCTAGTGATGACAAAAGTATCAGAGATTACTCCAGTCTATCCGAGCAAGTTGAGAGAATGCTAAAGCACTTGTCTTGCACTCAGCTGGAAGATGTTTTGGGAACTGAAATATGCGCTAAACTAACTGATCCACAAGGGGCCCAATTGAAGTAAGGATTTCCTTTTCTATCAGTAGAATCTTTTGAATAAACTCCAAAAGATACTATTAACTGTTCAGTCATAAAAGAGCTTTTCAGTTTCGTGCAGGCATGACAGAAGTCTCTGAGCTCAAGCTCAGGTTCACTTTAAATTGCAGTTATGCAAGCGGAAGCATAACTCCTGAAAGACGTCTTCAGACATCGTAAGAAAAAACCTCTGACTTTTTTAATTAAAAATTCACTGCAGAAATAAAAAAATTTCCTCCATATTTTAAAGGTGACCTCAAAATACCCAGTTTTTCACATTGCATGCCACTGCAAACTTCAAACTTCCATAACTCCAATTTGGTCTGGCATCTTGGGGTTTTTTTGCTCGAATGCTTGTACAATACTCTTGTATGCAGTGGTATTAGTTTCTAAATTTTGAGCTGTTCAGCCAAGCCAAACGGCTATTTTTTGCTGTGAATGGTCTCCAAAAATTTTGTTGTTTCATCAAAAGGTTGCGTTGGTAATGTTTGTTGTTGTTGTTTTTTTTTTTTTTTTTAATTTTTCCGATCTCTACTAAACATGTAAAATGATGTGTCTTTTCATCAAAATAATTAGCTCTAATTTTTTATGAAAACGTTTCTGTAAGATCATCTTTCAATTGAATTTGACTCTCTTCGTAGGAAACTATTGGAACAACTAGATGAGTTCATAGTTGTCACTCCAAATGAATCTGGAGAAAAACCAGCACAGAAAACAGCAGCACCATCATCTGCAGCAAACGAGAACGATAAACTAGTTCGTTATGAACTCATGCTCAGACCTAGCCAATCGCATCTTCATCAGACGCAACGATTCGCACAATTAGAACAAAAGTTGAGTCTTCTTGAGAATCTTGTCGGAAACGATTCTTCAAAACTAGTAAGTATCAAGTATTCAGTGTGATGTTTTCACCTGATCTGCTTGAGCATACATTCTAAAACGCAATGCCACAAGTGCACGGATATTTTTATGCATTTTCGGTTTACTTTATCCTGTACCAAATTCTTATTGCAAGCAGCACTAATTAGAGACTAGTGGTTAAAAATATGGGAGATTGAACTTTCGAAAATGGAGTAGAGTTTAATAAATGTGTAATTAGCGACACCCTCGGTAACTCATCTTCAACAATATTTGAAACTAGAGGAAGACACTTTACACAAGTTTCAGCTGTTATTAAATTCACTAAGTAAGTAAAGTTTGTAAGCATGATAAAATAGAAAATCTAAATCATGGAAAATCCAGGGTTGGAATATCCAACAACGATAAATGGTTTGAGTTTAATGAAAGAAGAAATTAAAGATTTTTAAGATCAACCTGAAAGACCCCTCCAGGTGAATCTTCATTGCCTTATGACATGACATTTTTTTACCCAGGACAAGCCACCACCTAGATTTGATTTTTGTTATCATGCTGTAAAATATGTACTGCCAACCTGTAGTTTTGGATTCATTGAACAAAAAATTCTAAGAAATAATTCTTTCTAGTCTCTCTAGAAAAGCAAAACTGTGACAAGGAATCTGCAGTATAATAAACCAACATACCCTTTTTTTCTTTCTGTCGGCCTTTTATGTGTATTTTCTGAAGGAGATACACTATGTATTTAACGAATACCTTTTTCATGAAGAAAATTTCGGTTTTGACTTTGCCTTAATCTATAGTTTCATTCTGTTCATCTGAATTTTTTCCAGGCAAGGCTGGGTGGTAAAAAGAGTTTGGGTGAGGTTGCTCGCAGCCTAAATGCAAGAGTATCAATGTTGGACATGACCAAACTAGAAGCTATTGAATTGAGGTTGACAGCTTTGTTCCGGAAGCTCGAACAAATTAATGAGAAAGCAGCTGACGTCTCTAGATCGGAAGACACCGAGAGAGAGGCAAAGGTACAGCTATGATCTCTGAGTTCCAAACTTTTTATGTTGCAAGAAAGAACAGGACCCACCCCTTTCTTCCCCCCTATTGTTGACCTCCATAGATCAAAAGAAGGTTGTGAAGTCTCTTAGTTTATCTTCTTGAGATTCCCTCCAAGCAGGAAATTTTCAATGAAACCAAAAGGAACAGGAAAAGAAGGAATGGAAATTATTGTGGAAGAAAACAAGGTGACAAACATGAGCTGTTAAACTATGAGAGAAAAGAGAACACTAGAATGTAACTAATTCTATATCACAAAATTGAACTAAGAATTTTTCATTTCAATTGCATCCTGTTGGTTTGAGTTTTTTATTTTCGTTCAACCAGATCATTTTTGAATATTCGTAATTCATTCTTTAAGCGTTTGCCTCGTCATCAATCTAAATAAACAATACCTAAAGGTAAGGGAATTTTCGTTACAAGGACCGCCGCTTTTAGATCATTTACAGGATAGGGTGGTGCTAAATTAACATCAACTAGGGGGCTGCGCCCCCTGGCCGCTCCGCGGTCCAACCCCCCAGAGGCGCTTCGCGCCTCTAATAAGCAGATATCGTGAGATCGTTAAAAGATCATTAAGAGTTAGGGAAAGCCCGGTTTGGAGACGGCAGGAAGCATGTGAGCGTGCGCAGCGGGAGGGGAGCGGGGAGTGGAGGAGAAACCGAGCGTTACTAATTAGCATGACACCCTCAGCGTGACACGGCACCCTTATGATTTTATACTTATAGAGTAAGATATGCGGCATTATAATATGAAGGCTTTTCAGGTGAATCATGAATTTATCTCATAATTTTCAACAGTGATTTGCTAATGAATTTTCAGCATAATGTTTTGGAAGGGGAGGCAGCAAGTAAATACCTCTAATGAACGAACTTGAGACAAAATTATACAAAATCAAACCATGAAATCCTATTCTGAAGGTTTTGTTCCTTTTCTTTACCTTAGTTCGATCCCATCGTTTAAAAAAGTCTTGAAGCAAAGCTTTTGCTTTTAATTTGTAAACTTTCAGTCCTGTGAATGACAAGTATATAAAATACGTAGTGGAAAAATGTAGTGCTGAAGAGTTTTTATGAATTACAAGTCATCGAATAAATCATAACTTGCCCTGATCAACCAGTTGAAGTCCAAGCCTGCTAAATTCTTTTTCGCGTAGTAACAGCGAAACAAAGAAAATATCAAAGAGTAATGACTTTGGTGATGTAAGAACTTGCAAATCTTTACCAGAAGCGACATTTGAAGCTCTCTATGAAAACACTGGTGCACCTAGAGACTGTGAATTTGAAACACACTTTTCCTATGTACGCGCTTTTTCAGCAGTCTGAAGGGTACAGGTTAAAGGCACAGTCACGGTAGAGGGGTTTCTTTAGAGAAGAGGAGCATCACTCTGAGATTTCTCCAGGAATACCCTTAAATTTCTAACAATGAGGTTGTAATCTAAGGTTCTAAAGGTTGTAATCTGTAGTTTTTTCAAAACCTTCAAGGGGGAGGAATAGCTAAGAAAGCAAGAAAGAAGAAGAAATCTTGTTTAGTGAAAGTTAAGCTTTTTCAAAGCAATCTTTCGCACAGAAGTTTTTTTGGGGTACAAAAATGAGATGCCCGTGTTTGAGATTAACTTGAAACACTGTAACCAAGTACATCCTTTACTACCATGCTAAGAAAAAAGGCCGCATGAACATTCGAGAGTTGCTAAATTTCCTTCGATAAAAAGATTATTTTTGAGTAAGTTATGACTATTTTTCCTAGACATTTTTAAGAACTGTAGTTAAAATTGGGAACAAAATTATCTGCAAAATTGGAAGAAAAATATTTACATATTTTCCCGAAAATTCGTGATTAACTAACGGAAATTTTGCAACGCCTGTAGGTTAATACGACGTTCTTCCTCAGCACCGCAGTACACCTCGCCCACACTTTTGTAGAATGAGTTTCACGCTTGTCTTTTATTTTTTTCAGTTACAAGAGTTATATGAATTTGTGAAGAAGTCGGAATCAGTAGCCCAAGTTCTCCCACAAGCATTGAATAGAATGGCAGCTCTAGAAACTATCCACCAAAAAGGTAAGAAGTGGAATTCAAAAGTTTTGCCAGTTTATCTTTATCCTAAAGTATCTCCTATTGGATTGGATAATTCCCAATGGAATGAGTGTCAAAGTGTATATTTTTCAGGTTTTTCCAATTATTGAATAAAATATTTTAAGGCTAAAGTTGAAGAACTTGTTCTTGTGCTGACTTGTACCACAGCCCTACAAGGCTTTCAAGTAGGAATGAACAATTTATTTATTTATTTAGATAATACCTAAACTAGACCTAGTGAATTTTATGGCAGCTGTATGAAACCTGAAGGATGTAATTTTTTTCATGCTCCTCCTTTTTTATTGTTTTAGGAGGAGACTTCCTGACCACGGTGAGCCAGATTGAAACTATGCAGAGTGAACTGACATCAAGTGTGGCTCTAAATGAACAACTGTTGAAAACATTGACTGAAAATCTAAATGAAAATATGGCATCAGTGAAAACCAACATGACCTCTTTTGATTCCAGAATCAAAGCTCTGCAGGCGAAAAATT